>NW_028276076.1:40000-42500 GCF_052056855.1 Sturnus vulgaris | reverse complement strand
GGTCGCACCCCCGTCCCCGGCGCTCTCGGCCTCGCGCGCGCGCGGCAGCACGGCACGGTACCCCCGCGGTACCCACCCGCAGACAGCCGCCCGCACGGGGGGGAGAGCCCGGGGGCGAGGCCCGCGCCTCGCCTCCCTCTGGGCCCTCTCGCTCTCTCGTCTCTCTCGCACGGCCCACGGCGGCGTCTTCGACGCCGACTCTCGCTCTCCCCGGCCACCGCCACCGCACCGCGGCACGGCCCCGGCAAGGACGAGCTCCGCCCCAGCGGCTCGTTCCGGGAGCGGGGAGCTACGGAGCGCTCCCCGAGTCTGCATTTAGGGGGACGAAGGCCCTGCGCGGCGACGACGACGACGACGTCGACGTCGACCGCGGGCAACGGGCCTGCGAGGCAACCCCAGCCGCGCCGCCGGGGTGGCCCCCCCGGACGGCGATTGATCGTCAAGCGACGCTCAGACAGGCGTAGCCCCGGGAGGAACCCGGGGCCGCAAGTGCGTTCGAAGTGTCGATGATCAATGTGTCCTGCAATTCACATTAATTCTCGCAGCTAGCTGCGTTCTTCATCGACGCACGAGCCGAGTGATCCACCGCTAAGAGTTGTCTGGCTTTCGGGACCGCTCGCGTGAAGCGGCCCCTTTTCTGTTTCTGCAGGGACGCGCGCGCCCCCGCGCGCCCCGCTTCGACCGTACGAGCACACACAAACGGAGGAGGAGGAGGAGAAAGCGCGGGGCAAAAAAGAGAAACCCCGCGCAACGCTCCGAAGGTCGGCCAAAGAAAGGCGGAGGGGCCCGCGCCCCCGACCGCCTCCCCCCGCGAGGGGAGACGCCGCCTCGCGTGCCGTCCTTCGGAGGCGGCCCAGGCGCCCGGGCTCGGCCCGACCTCCGCGCGGAGGGGCTTGTGCGGCAACGCGCCGGACCGCGGGGGGCACGGTGGCCCGCCCGGCCTCTCGATCACGGGACGACTACGCGTTCGCGGGCCGGGGGCGCGACCGCCGGCCCCCGCCGCTCCCGGCTCACTCCCTGGCTTCTCCTTTTCACCGCTCCGCCGACTCGCGGAACGCCGCCGCGCCAAAACGCGGGGGCCGGCTCTCCCGCCAGCGGCCCCTGAACGTCGCCCGAAACGCCACGCGGCGGCGGGACCGTTCCGCCGGCGCAACCCCTGGCGCGGGACCGCTTGCCCGCCGGAAGGCGAACGCCCGGCGGGCCGCGCTCCGCCACCGGCGCCGGAGGCGGGACGCCGCCGAGACCCGAGCCGGCATCGCGGAGCGCCCGAGGTCTGCCGCTCGGCAAAACCCCTCCGCCACCCGCGGCCGCACTCCCGGGACCGCCGCCGCTTCGCACCGCCGAGCTGCCCTTCCGCGAGCACGCGCCCAGCGGGCAGGCGTACGGCGGCTGAGCCGGGGGGCACCGCCCGCTCCCCTCGTTTCCACTCGGGGACCGGACGGGGAAGCGCCCCCGCGGCCGCCCCGCACGCCTCCCCTTTTTTTTGGCCCACACGCGGCCGGGAAGGGCGACGGGGAAGCGGACGGGCGGGGCCCGGGCCGGGACGGCCGCCGGTGAAGGCGGGCGCCTCGCGGCCGACCGTCCCCCCCCCCCGGGGGGGGCGGGGACACTCGCCGAGCGGCGACGCCGCCGCTCGGCACGGGGTCGCCCGCGCCCGCCGGACCTCCGGCGATGGAGGAGCCGGCCGAGCGCTGCGCCCCAACGGGCGGGGACAGCGCTCCGAGTCAGGGGTGGCCGGCGGCCGGCGCCGCCGCGGTGCGGTTCGAGGCGACAAGGCCGTCGAGGCGAGAGGCGCGCGGTCGCGCCTGACGCGGCGCCGCCCGCGAGCCCGCGGCGGCGGCTAAGGAGAAAGAGCGAGAGAGCGCGGCGGGCCCCGGCGGCCGCAACCCCGCAGCTGAGGTAGGTAAGGCAGAGAGCGCGCGCCCTCTGCCGGCGTCGCCCCGCATCGCAGAGGCCAGCGGGGTCGGCCCCCCGCGGCCGATCGCGCGCCGCGGCCTCTCCGCCGAGACCGGGCCGCAGAGAGGGGGGGGCAGGGCGCCCCTTCCCCGGCCCGGCACGGGTGGCCCCCGCGCGCGGGCAAGCGCGGCGGGACGCCGACGACGGCGAGCGCGGCCGGTCGCGACGGACACGCCACCGCAGGGGATCGGCGGGAGTAGCTCCCCACCCCTCGATGGCGCCCCGCGCCGCCACCACCCGACACCCGCTGCCGCCGCCGCCACCGCCGCCGCCGCCGCGGCGGGGCCGTGCCGGGCCGCCCGAGTCTTTAAACCTCCGCCCGGCTCGGCGGCCCTTTCGGCCCCCAACAGGCGTTTGACGACGCCGAGGGAAACCGGCAGGAGACCGCCGAGGCGCGAAGCGCTAGGTACCTGGCCCTGGGGTGAGGGAAACGACCTGCATGGCCCCGCCGGGGTGCCTCCCCCGCTGCCACCCTCGGGGGAGCGTCCACCGGCGGGGGCGCGCCCGACGTCCGCTGCCATCACCGCGGCAATCCTTCTCGGGG
>NW_028276076.1:20000-35000 GCF_052056855.1 Sturnus vulgaris | reverse complement strand
CCGGAAAAATTCTGCCCGCTACACGCGGGTCCCCGGCTTAGGGCCGAGGAAGGGGGACGACTTCAACAACACACGGCAGGGCCGGACACTCCCGTCACCGAGCCCCCCTTCGCAGGCAAGCAAGCGAAGCCGAGAGGCGAGGCCACACGCCCCACTGCATGTCCCCCGCTGCCCTTTCGATACGGACACAACTCTGGCAACACAGGTCGGGAGCGGGAAACGAGGCGCAGCCAACCTCGGCCAAGCGAGCCACGCCCGGGGGGCTCTCGGGGAGGGGGGCCAGGGAAAGCCCGGGCAGGCTCAACACAACCCCGGGCCGGCCCCACAGAAATCCAGCCCCGGCTGCCGGCCACCAGCGTGCACCGGGACCGACAGCCGAAGAAATGCCGCACCCGGCGAGCGGGCGGGGCCCCGGCTTAAGGCCGGGCAGAAAAGGGGCGAGGCGCCGCCGCCTCGCCCGCCACCATCCCCGGGGGAGCGAGCAGGCGCCCGGCTCCCCGTTGTCACGAAACCGGCAGCAGCCGGGCCGGAGCGGGACACACTCGCGGCTTTCTCGCCCTCTCTCTGGGCCTTTTTCTCGCTTCTCCCCCGCCTGGAACAACGCAGCCTCGCCTGGGCCGGGGGAGCGCGGTGGCTCTCGGATCGCATCGCTCTCTCTGGGGGCTTTCTCGCTTCTCCCCCGGACTGAACACGCAGCCTCGGCCTGGGCCGGGGAGCGGCTCTCGGATCGCATCGGTCTCTCTGGGGGCTTTCTCGCTTCTCCCCCGACTGAGCACGCAGCCTCGCCTGGGCCGGGGAGCGGCTCTCGGATCGCATCGGTCTCTCTCTCTGGGCTAACCTGTCCCAGTCGAACTGGGTAAGACGGGAAGCCGGACGAAGCCACGCGACTCGCCCCGACATCGGCGGTGTTCTTCTGGCCCTGGCGACCGCACGCGCGTCCGCCCTTCTCCGCCACGGACACAGGCACGGCAACAGCCTGTGGGGATACGGCCCGTCACCTCGTTCCCATAATACGGACAGATGGGCCCGAAGCGGCGGAGGCCAGAAAGAGAACCGATGTACGTGACCGAGGGGGCGCAGTGGCGCACGCCGCCTTCTACGATGACATAGCCGGAGGCAGCGAGAAACAGCGACCCCTTGGAGTACTTCCAGGCCGGCGGCGGACAACAGGTCTACCAGCCATGAAACGGGCAACAGGTCTACCGACGGCTTGCTGCGGACAACAGGTCTACCCAGCCATGAAACGGGCAACAGGTCTACCAAGCTGCGGACACCAGGTCTACCCAGGGCATGCTGCGGACACCAGGTCTACCCACGGCTTGCTGCGGACAACAGGTCTACCCAGCTGCGGACAACAGGTCTACCCAGGGCATGAAACGGGCAACAGGTCTACCAAGCTGCGGACACCAGGTCTACCCAGGGCATGCTGCGGACACCAGGTCTACCCACGGCTTGCTGCGGACAACAGGTCTACCCAGCCATGAAACGGGCAACAGGTCTACCAAGCTGCGGACACCAGGTCTACCCAGGGCATGCTGCGGACACCAGGTCTACCCACGGCTTGCTGCGGACACCAGGTCTACCCAGCCATGAAACGGGCAACAGGTCTACCAAGCTGCGGACACCAGGTCTAAGCAGGGCATGCTGCGGACACCAGGTCTACCCACTCAATGCTGCGGACAACAGGTCTACCCAGCCATGAAACGGGCAACAGGTCTACCAAGCTGCGGACACCAGGTCTACCCAGGGCATGCTGCGGACACCAGGTCTACCCAGCCATGAAACGGGCAACAGGTCTACTCACGGCTTGCTGCGGACAACAGGTCTACCCAGCCATGAAACGGGCAACAGGTCTACCAAGCTGCGGACAACAGGTCTACCCAGGGCATGCTGCGGACACCAGGTCTACCCACTCAATGCTGCGGACAACAGGTCTACCCAGGCATGAATCGGGCAACAGGTCTACCAAGCTCCGGACACCAGGTCTACCCACGGCTTGCTGCGGACAACAGGTCTACCCAGCCATGAAACGGGCAACAGGTCTACCAAGCTGCGGACAACAGGTCTACCCAGGGCATGCTGCGGACACCAGGTCTACCCACTCAATGCTGCGGACAACAGGTCTACCCAGGCATGAATCGGGCAACAGGTCTACCAAGCTCCGGACACCAGGTCTACCCACGGCTTGCTGCGGACACCAGGTCTACCCAGCCATGAAACGGGCAACAGGTCTACCAAGCTGCGGACACCAGGTCTACCCAGGGCATGCTGCGGACACCAGGTCTACCCACGGCTTGCTGCGGACACCAGGTCTACCCAGCCATGAAACGGGCAACAGGTCTACCAAGCTGCGGACACCAGGTCTACCCAGGGCATGCTGCGGACACCAGGTCTACCCACGGCTTGCTGCGGACACCAGGTCTACCCAGCCATGAAACGGGCAACAGGTCTACCAAGCTGCGGACACCAGGTCTACCCAGGGCATGCTGCGGACACCAGGTCTACCCACGGCTTGCTGCGGACAACAGGTCTACCCAGCTGCGGACAACAGGTCTACCCAGGGCATGAAACGGGCAACAGGTCTACCAAGCTGCGGACACCAGGTCTACCCAGGGCATGCTGCGGACACCAGGTCTACCCACGGCTTGCTGCGGACAACAGGTCTACCCAGCCATGAAACGGGCAACAGGTCTACCAAGCTGCGGACACCAGGTCTACCCAGGGCATGCTGCGGACACCAGGTCTACCCACGGCTTGCTGCGGACACCAGGTCTACCCAGCCATGAAACGGGCAACAGGTCTACCAAGCTGCGGACACCAGGTCTACCCAGGGCATGCTGCGGACACCAGGTCTACCCACGGCTTGCTGCGGACAACAGGTCTACCCAGCCATGAAACGGGCAACAGGTCTACCAAGCTGCGGACACCAGGTCTACCCAGGGCATGCTGCGGACACCAGGTCTACCCAGCCATGAAACGGGCAACAGGTCTACTCACGGCTTGCTGCGGACACCAGGTCTACCCAGCCATGAAACGGGCAACAGGTCTACCAAGCTGCGGACAACAGGTCTACCCAGGGCATGCTGCGGACACCAGGTCTACCCACTCAATGCTGCGGACAACAGGTCTACCCAGGCATGAATCGGGCAACAGGTCTACCAAGCTCCGGACACCAGGTCTACCCACGGCTTGCTGCGGACAACAGGTCTACCCAGCCATGAAACGGGCAACAGGTCTACCAAGCTGCGGACACCAGGTCTACCCAGGGCATGCTGCGGACACCAGGTCTACCCACTCAATGCTGCGGACAACAGGTCTACCCAGGCATGAATCGGGCAACAGGTCTACCAAGCTCCGGACACCAGGTCTACCCACGGCTTGCTGCGGACACCAGGTCTACCCAGCCATGAAACGGGCAACAGGTCTACCAAGCTGCGGACACCAGGTCTACCCAGGGCATGCTGCGGACACCAGGTCTACCCACGGCTTGCTGCGGACACCAGGTCTACCCAGCCATGAAACGGGCAACAGGTCTACCAAGCTGCGGACACCAGGTCTACCCAGGGCATGCTGCGGACACCAGGTCTACCCACGGCTTGCTGCGGACACCAGGTCTACCCAGCCATGAAACGGGCAACAGGTCTACCAAGCTGCGGACACCAGGTCTACCCAGGGCATGCTGCGGACACCAGGTCTACCCAGCCATGAAACGGGCAACAGGTCTACTCACGGCTTGCTGCGGACAACAGGTCTACCCAGCCATGAAACGGGCAACAGGTCTACCAAGCTGCGGACAACAGGTCTACCCAGGGCATGCTGCGGACACCAGGTCTACCCACTCAATGCTGCGGACAACAGGTCTACCCAGGCATGAATCGGGCAACAGGTCTACCAAGCTCCGGACACCAGGTCTACCCACGGCTTGCTGCGGACAACAGGTCTACCCAGCCATGAAACGGGCAACAGGTCTACCAAGCTGCGGACACCAGGTCTACCCAGGGCATGCTGCGGACACCAGGTCTACCCAGCCATGAAACGGGCAACAGGTCTACTCACGGCTTGCTGCGGACACCAGGTCTACCCAGCCATGAAACGGGCAACAGGTCTACCAAGCTGCGGACACCAGGTCTACCCAGGGCATGCTGCGGACACCAGGTCTACCCACTCAATGCTGCGGACAACAGGTCTACCCAGGCATGAATCGGGCAACAGGTCTACCAAGCTCCGGACACCAGGTCTACCCACGGCTTGCTGCGGACAACAGGTCTACCCAGCCATGAAACGGGCAACAGGTCTACCAAGCTGCGGACACCAGGTCTACCCAGGGCATGCTGCGGACACCAGGTCTACCCAGCCATGAAACGGGCAACAGGTCTACTCACGGCTTGCTGCGGACACCAGGTCTACCCAGCCATGAAACGGGCAACAGGTCTACCAAGCTGCGGACACCAGGTCTACCCAGGGCATGCTGCGGACACCAGGTCTACCCACTCAATGCTGCGGACAACAGGTCTACCCAGGCATGAATCGGGCAACAGGTCTACCAAGCTCCGGACACCAGGTCTACCCACGGCTTGCTGCGGACAACAGGTCTACCCAGCCATGAAACGGGCAACAGGTCTACCAAGCTGCGGACACCAGGTCTACCCAGGGCATGCTGCGGACACCAGGTCTACCCACGGCTTGCTGCGGACACCAGGTCTACCCAGCCATGAAACGGGCAACAGGTCTACCAAGCTGCGGACACCAGGTCTACCCAGGGCATGCTGCGGACACCAGGTCTACCCAGCCATGAAACGGGCAACAGGTCTACTCACGGCTTGCTGCGGACACCAGGTCTACCCAGCCATGAAACGGGCAACAGGTCTACCAAGCTGCGGACACCAGGTCTACCCAGGGCATGCTGCGGACACCAGGTCTACCCACTCAATGCTGCGGACAACAGGTCTACCCAGGCATGAATCGGGCAACAGGTCTACCAAGCTCCGGACACCAGGTCTACCCACGGCTTGCTGCGGACAACAGGTCTACCCAGCCATGAAACGGGCAACAGGTCTACCAAGCTGCGGACACCAGGTCTACCCAGGGCATGCTGCGGACACCAGGTCTACCCAGCCATGAAACGGGCAACAGGTCTACTCACGGCTTGCTGCGGACACCAGGTCTACCCAGCCATGAAACGGGCAACAGGTCTACCAAGCTGCGGACACCAGGTCTACCCAGGGCATGCTGCGGACACCAGGTCTACCCAGCCATGAAACGGGCAACAGGTCTACTCACGGCTTGCTGCGGACACCAGGTCTACCCAGCCATGAAACGGGCAACAGGTCTACCAAGCTGCGGACACCAGGTCTACCCAGGGCATGCTGCGGACACCAGGTCTACCCACGGCTTGCTGCGGACAACAGGTCTACCCAGGCATGAATCGGGCAACAGGTCTACCAAGCTGCGGACACCAGGTCTACCCAGGGCATGCTGCGGACACCAGGTCTACCCACGGCTTGCTGCGGACAACAGGTCTACCAACTCAATGCTGCGGACACCAGGTCTACCCAGCCATGAAACGGGCAACAGGTCTACCAAGCTGCGGACACCAGGTCTACCCAGGGCATGCTGCGGACACCAGGTCTACCCAGCCATGAAACGGGCAACAGGTCTACCAAGCTGCGGACACCAGGTCTACCCAGCCATGAAACGGGCAACAGGTCTACTCACTCAATGCTGCGGACACCAGGTCTACCCAGCCATGAAACGGGCAACAGGTCTACCAACTCAATGCTGCGGACAACAGGTCTACCCAGCCATGAAACGGGCAACAGGTCTACCAAGCTGCGGACACCAGGTCTACCCACTCAATGCTGCGGACAACAGGTCTACCCAGGCATGAATCGGGCAACAGGTCTACCAAGCTGCGGACACCAGGTCTACCCACGGCTTGCTGCGGACACCAGGTCTACCCAGCCATGAAACGGGCAACAGGTCTACCAAGCTGCGGACACCAGGTCTACCCAGGGCATGCTGCGGACACCAGGCCTACCCAGCCATGAAACGGGCAACAGGTCTACCAAGCTGCGGACAACAGGTCTACCCAGGGCATGCTGCGGACAACAGGTCTACCCAGCCATGAAACGGGCAACAGGTCTACTCACGGCTTGCTGCGGACACCAGGTCTACCCAGCCATGAAACGGGCAACAGGTCTACCAAGCTGCGGACACCAGGTCTACCCAGGGCATGCTGCGGACACCAGGTCTACCCACGGCTTGCTGCGGACACCAGGTCTACCCAGCCATGAAACGGGCAACAGGTCTACCAGGCTGCGGACACCAGGTCTACCCAGGGCATGCTGCGGACACCAGGTCTACCCACGGCTTGCTGCGGACAACAGGTCTACCCAGCCATGAAACGGGCAACAGGTCAACCAAGCTGCGGACACCAGGTCTACCCAGGGCATGCTGCGGACACCAGGTCTACCCAGCCATGAAACGGGCAACAGGTCTACTCACGGCTTGCTGCGGACACCAGGTCTACCCAGCCATGAAACGGGCAACAGGTCTACCAAGCTGCGGACACCATGTCTACCCAGGGCATGCTGCGGACACCAGGTCTACCCACGGCTTGCTGCGGACAACAGGTCTACCCAGGCATGAATCGGGCAACAGGTCTACCAAGCTCCGGACACCAGGTCTACCCACGGCTTGCTGCGGACAACAGGTCTACCCAGCCATGAAACGGGCAACAGGTCTACCCACTCAATGCTGCGGACAACAGGTCTACCCAGCCATGAAACGGGCAACAGGTCTACCAAGCTGCGGACACCAGGTCTACCCAGGGCATGCTGCGGACACCAGGTCTACCCAGCCATGAAACGGGCAACAGGTCTACTCACGGCTTGCAGCGGACAACAGGTCTACCCAGCCATGAAACGGGCAACAGGTCTACCAAGCTGCGGACACCAGGTCTACCCAGGGCATGCTGCGGACACCAGGTCTACCCAGCCATGAAACGGGCAACAGGTCTACTCACGGCTTGCTGCGGACACCAGGTCTACCCAGCCATGAAACAGGCAACAGGTCTACCAAGCTGCGGACACCAGGTCTACCCAGCCATGAAACGGGCAACAGGTCTACCAAGCTGCGGACACCAGGTCTACCCAGGGCATGCTGCGGACACCAGGTCTACCAACTCAATGCTGCGGACAACAGGTCTACCCAGCCATGAAACGGGCAACAGGTCTACCAAGCTGCGGACACCAGGTCTACCCAGGGCATGCTGCGGACACCAGGTCTACCAACTCAATGCTGCGGACACCAGGTCTACCCAGCCATGAAACGGGCAACAGGTCTACCAACTCAATGCTGCGGGCAACAGGTCTACCCAGGCATGAATCGGGCAACAGGTCTACCAAGCTGCGGACACCAGGTCTACCCACGGCTTGCTGCGGACAACAGGTCTACCCAGGCATGAATCGGGCAACAGGTCTACCAAGCTGCGGACACCAGGTCTACCCACGGCTTGCTGCGGACACCAGGTCTACCCAGCCATGAAACGGGCAACAGGTCTACCAAGCTGCGGACACCAGGTCTACCCAGGGCATGCTGCGGACACCAGGTCTACCCAGCCATGAAACGGGCAACAGGTCTACTCACGGCTTGCTGCGGACACCAGGTCTACCCAGCCATGAAACGGGCAATAGGTCTACCAAGCTGCGGACACCAGGTCTACCCAGGGCATGCTGCGGACACCAGGTCTACCCAGCCATGAAACGGGCAACAGGTCTACTCACGGCTTGCTGCGGACACCAGGTCTACCCAGCCATGAAACGGGCAACAGGTCTACCAAGCTGCGGACACCAGGTCTACCCAGGGCATGCTGCGGACACCAGGTCTACCCACGGCTTGCTGCGGACAACAGGTCTACCCAGCCATGAAACGGGCAAGAGGTCTACCAAGCTGCGGACACCAGGTCTACCCAGGGCATGCTGCGGACACCAGGTCTACCCACGGCTTGCTGCGGACAACAGGTCTACCAACTCAATGCTGCGGACAACAGGTCTACCCAGCCATGAAACGGGCAACAGGTCTACCAAGCTGCGGACACCAGGTCTACCCACGGCTTGCTGCGGACACCAGGTCTACCCAGCCATGAAACGGGCAACAGGTCTACCAAGCTGCGGACACCAGGTCTACCCAGGGCATGCTGCGGACACCAGGTCTACCCAGCCATGAAACGGGCAACAGGTCTACCAAGCTGCGGACACCAGGTCTACCCAGCCATGAAACGGGCAACAGGTCTACTCACTCAATGCTGCGGACACCAGGTCTACCCAGCCATGAAACGGGCAACAGGTCTACCAACTCAATGCTGCGGACAACAGGTCTACCCAGCCATGAAACGGGCAACAGGTCTACCAAGCTGCGGACACCAGGTCTACCCAGGGCATGCTGCGGACACCAGGTCTACCCACGGCTTGCTGCGGACAACAGGTCTACCCAGGCATGAAACGGGCAACAGGTCTACCAAGCTGCGGACACCAGGTCTACCCAGGGCATGCTGCGGACACCAGGTCTACCAACTCAATGCTGCGGACACCAGGTCTACCCAGCCATGAAACGGGCAACAGGTCTACCAACTCAATGCTGCGGGCAACAGGTCTACCCAGGGCATGCTGCGGACACCAGGTCTACCCACTCAATGCTGCGGACAACAGGTCTACCCAGCCATGAATCGGGCAACAGGTCTACCAAGCTGCGGACACCAGGTCTACCCACGGCTTGCTGCGGACAACAGGTCTACCCAGCCATGAAACGGGCACCAGGTCTACTCACGGCTTGCTGCGGACACCAGGTCTACCCAGCCATGAAACGGGCAACAGGTCTACCAAGCTGCGGACAACAGGTCTACCCAGCCATGAAACGGGCAACAGGTCTACCAACTCAATGCTGCGGACAACAGGTCTACCCAGCCATGAAACGGGCAACAGGTCTACCAAGCTGCGGACACCAGGTCTACCCACGGCTTGCTGCGGACACCAGGTCTACCAACTCAATGCTGCGGACACCAGGTCTACCCAGCCATGAAACGGGCAACAGGTCTACCAAGCTGCGGACACCAGGTCTACCCACGGCTTGCTGCGGACAACAGGTCTACCCAGCCATGAATCGGGCAACAGGTCTACCAAGCTGCGGACACCAGGTCTACCCACGGCTTGCTGCGGACAACAGGTCTACCCAGCCATGAAACGGGCAACAGGTCTACCAAGCTGCGGACACCAGGTCTACCCAGGGCATGCTGCGGACACCAGGTCTACCCAGCCATGAAACGGGCAACAGGTCTACTCACGGCTTGCTGCGGACAACAGGTCTACCCAGCCATGAAACGGGCAACAGGTCTACCAAGCTGCGGACAACAGGTCTACCCAGGGCATGCTGCGGACAACAGGTCTACCCAGCCATGAAACGGGCAACAGGTCTACTCACGGCTTGCTGCGGACACCAGGTCTACCCAGCCATGAAACGGGCAACAGGTCTACCAAGCTGCGGACACCAGGTCTACCCAGGGCATGCTGCGGACACCAGGTCTACCCACGGCTTGCTGCGGACACCAGGTCTACCCAGCCATGAAACGGGCAACAGGTCTACCAAGCTGCGGACACCAGGTCTACCCAGGGCATGCTGCGGACACCAGGTCTACCCACGGCTTGCTGCGGACAACAGGTCTACCCAGCCATGAAACGGGCAACAGGTCTACCAAGCTGCGGACACCAGGTCTACCCAGGGCATGCTGCGGACAACAGGTCTACCCAGCCATGAAACGGGCAACAGGTCTACTCACGGCTTGCTGCGGACACCAGGTCTACCCAGCCATGAAACGGGCAACAGGTCTACCAACTCAATGCTGCGGACAACAGGTCTACCCAGCCATGAAACGGGCAACAGGTCTACCAAGCTGCGGACACCAGGTCTACCCAGGGCATGCTGCGGACACCAGGTCTACCCACGGCTTGCTGCGGACACCAGGTCTACCCAGCCATGAAACGGGCAACAGGTCTACCAAGCTGCGGACACCAGGTCTACCCAGGGCATGCTGCGGACACCAGGTCTACCCACTCAATGCTGCGGACAACAGGTCTACCCAGCCATGAATCGGGCAACAGGTCTACCAAGCTGCGGACACCAGGTCTACCCACGGCTTGCTGCGGACACCAGGTCTACCCAGCCATGAAACGGGCACCAGGTCTACTCACGGCTTGCTGCGGACACCAAGTCTACCCAGCCATGAAACGGGCAACAGGTCTACCAAGCTGCGGACACCAGGTCTACCCAGCCATGAAACGGGCAACAGGTCTACCAACTCAATGCTGCGGACAACAGGTCTACCCAGCCATGAAACGGGCAACAGGTCTACCAAGCTGCGGACACCAGGTCTACCCACGGCTTGCTGCGGACACCAGGTCTACCAACTCAATGCTGCGGACACCAGGTCTACCCAGCCATGAAACGGGCAACAGGTCTACCAAGCTGCGGACACCAGGTCTACCCAGGGCATGCTGCGGACACCAGGTCTACCCAGCCATGAAACGGGCAACAGGTCTACCAAGCTGCGGACACCAGGTCTACCCAGGGCATGCTGCGGACACCAGGTCTACCCAGCCATGAAACGGGCAACAGGTCTACTCACGGCTTGCTGCGGACACCAGGTCTACCCAGCCATGAAACGGGCAACAGGTCTACCAAGCTGCGGACACCAGGTCTACCCAGGGCATGCTGCGGACACCAGGTCTACCCACGGCTTGCTGCGGACACCAGGTCTACCCAGCCATGAAACGGGCAACAGGTCTACCAAGCTGCGGACACCAGGTCTACCCAGGGCATGCTGCGGACACCAGGTCTACCCACGGCTTGCTGCGGACAACAGGTCTACCCAGCCATGAAACGGGCAACAGGTCTACCAAGCTGCGGACACCAGGTCTACCCAGGGCATGCTGCGGACACCAGGTCTACCAACTCAATGCTGCGGACAACAGGTCTACCCAGCCATGAAACGGGCAACAGGTCTACCAAGCTGCGGACACCAGGTCTACCCACGGCTTGCTGCGGACACCAGGTCTACCCAGCCATGAAACGGGCAACAGGTCTACCAAGCTGCGGACACCAGGTCTACCCAGGGCATGCTGCGGACACCAGGTCTACCCACGGCTTGCTGCGGACAACAGGTCTACCCACTCCAAGCTGCGGACACCAGGTCTAACTACTCCATTACGCGGACAACAGGTCTACCCACTCCATGCGGCGGACAACATGTCTACCCGCTCCATGCTGCGGACACCAGGTCTGCCCACGCCGTGATGCGGACCACAGGTCTACCTTCGCCATGCTGCACGCAGCCCGGGTCGCACCGGAGCTAGGTAGACCCGGTCGCCGCGGCCGTCGCAGCGCCCTCGCCCTCGACGGCGGTCCCACGCCGCCGGTCCCGGAGGCGGGTAGACCTGGTCGCCGCGGCCACGGCGGCCGCCCATCCCGGAGCCCAGTAGACCTGGCCGCCGCGGGACCGGCCAAGTTTCCCGGAGTCGTGTAGACCTGGTCGTCGCGGCCACGGCCGCCGCCGCTGCGCCTTCGCCGGCGACGGCGGTCCCACGCCACCGGCCCCGGAGCCGCGTCGACCTGGCCGCCGCGGGACGGGCCACGTTTCGCGGATCCGGGTAGACGAGGCATCCTTGTACCATCTCGGAGCCGGGGAAACCCCACAGCCTCTTAACGCTCCGGAGCCCAAGTGCTCCAGCAGCCTTGCCCCGCCCGGCAGAATCGATTTCAAGACCAAGACATATTTTCGACAACATTTTATTTCATCATTTCATTTCATTTCATTTCTTTTCATTTCATTTTATTATTTTATTTTATTTCGTTTTGTTTTGTTTTGTTTTGATTTGATTTGATTTGTTTCATTTCCTCTTTGCCTTTTTTGAATGATTGCCTCTTCTATTTACTCGGAAAGAAAATCTTTTCCGGAAAACAAAACTCTTGCCAAATCTTATTTGTGATCCCTTTGGGCCCACAGCCGAGCTGACGGAGGGCCTGTGCCCGGTTCTCGCCCTGCTGACACACTGACCCCCCCAAACGGCGTCCTCCCTACCCCACGCCTCCTCCCCCGTCCCCCAGAGACCCTACCTACAGAGCCCCCCCCCACCACAAAACAGAACCTCACGGGCCGCAGCACAGCCAGGGGAAGCACGTACGTGCAGCGAAACTCGGCCCAAAGCCGCCGCGCCCTGGCACAACTCGCCCTGCCCCTTCCCGCCCCACGGAGGCGGCTGCATCGAGGCGACCGGCGCCGCCGTCGGCAAGCGGGTGGCCGCTTTCGGGCCGGTTCTTCCGCGGAAGGTCTGCAGAGCTCTTGGGGCCTCGGCGCGGGTTTGGGGGGCCGTGAGGGCTCGCTGTCGAGGCGCCCGGGGCCGGCACGAAGCCGCCTGCCCTCTCCCTGTCCCTGCCCCGTCTTCCGCAGCCACCCATTAACGCTGGGGGCGAGCCCGCCCTCCGCCATCAACCTCCCATGCAGCGCTTTCAGACTTTCCCCGCCCCTGCCCATTGTCGGCTGGGGGCGCCCTGCCCCCCGCCGTCAGCCTCCCTGGCAGCGCTTTCAGACTCTCTCGGGCCCCTGCCCATTGTCGGCTGGGGGCGCCCCGCCCCCCGCCCTCAGCCTCCCTGGCAGCGCTTTCAGACTGCCTCGGGCCCTGCCCATTGTCGGTTGGGGGCGCCCCGCCCCCCGCCCTCAGCCTCCCTGGCAGCGCTTTCAGACTGCCTCGGGCCCTGCCCATTGTCGGTTGGGGGCGACCCCGCCCTCCGCCATCAGCCTCCCTGGCAGCGCTTTCAGACTGCCTCGGGCCCTGCCCATTGTCGGTTGGGGGCGACCCCGCCCTCCGCCATCAGCCTCCCTGGCAGCACTTTCAGCCTCTTCCTGCCCCCGCCCACGGTCCCACCGGGCAGTTTACACGGCGGCGGCGGGAGGCTGATGCCGAGGTCGGCAGGCGGAGAGCCTGGTGCACAAGCAGGGATGGCGGCGGGATGATTGGCGCCGTCTGTCCCTGGTCAAAGAAGCTCTCTGTTCAGCTTTCTCGGAGCCTTTTGCTTTGGTGGCGTTCCTTCCTCCTCCGCCCCGGCGCCGCTCAAGCCTGCGGCAGGGCGGCAGCGCGGCGGGTGGGCGGCCGGGGGGAGGGGGGAGGGGGGGGGGAGGGAGGGAGCGCGCGAGCGAGCGAGCGAGCGAGCGAGCGCGCTGCAGAAATGAAGCCCGGAGCAGGGCCGCGGTCCATTCGAGCACGGGGAGGGGGCGCGACAACGCTGCCTGCTCCTGTCGGGGAGCGCTTGGGGAAGTGGGGTGCCGGCACCATGACGGCGGAGCGGACAGGGGCCGCGGCTGGGGAAGAGGCCGGCGGAGCTCGCCAGTGGATGCTGGCGCACGGAGCCGGCAGGGACACCTGGGCACGGCTGGGACCGAAAGTCGCCCGCCTTCACGCCCCGCCTTTCGCCGGGGGGAAGAAGACGCGAGAGCAGGGCTGCCTGCTGGGCTGCCAGTGCCCGCGGTCATGCCGGACGTGCAGGCCGACCGCCGAAGGCGTGCTCGCCGCTGCAGAGACGACAAGGGGGCCCGCGCGTCCGATGGAAGAGACGGGGCGCCATCGCGCGGCGGCCGGGCTGCAAGGCCGGCCGACGGTAACAGGACTACCACGCCGCGGGTGGCCAGAGACAAAGACCGGCCGAGGGCAACAGGTCTACCCAGCATTATGCCGGCCGGTACCAGGGCCGGCCGAGGGCAACAGGTCTACCCAGCATTAGGCCAGCCGGAAAGACGGCCGGCAGAGGGCAACAGGTCTACCCAGCATTCGGCCGTCAGGTACAAAGGCCGGCCGAGGGCAACAGGTCTACCCAGCATTCGGCTGGCCGGTAACACGGCCGGCCGAGGGCAACAGGTCTACCCAGCATTCGGCCGTCAGGTACAAAGGCCGGCCGAGGGCAACAGGTCTACCCAGCATTAGGCCGCCACGTCCAAAGGCCGGCCGAGGGCAACAGGTCTACCCAGCATTAGGCCGCCACGTCCAAAGGCCGGCCGAGGGCAACAGGTCTACCCAGCATTCGGCCACCACGTACAAAGGCCGGCCGAGGGCAACAGGTCTACCCAGCATTCGGCTGGCCGGTAACACGGCGGGCCGAGGGCAACAGGTCTACCCAGCATTAGGCCGGCCGGTAACACTGCCGGCCGAGGGCAACAGGTCTACCCAGCATTCGGCCGCCACGTCCAAAGGCCGGCCGAGGGCAACAGGTCTACCCAGCATTAGGCCGCCACGTCCAAAGGCCGGCCGAGGGCAACAGGTCTACCCAGCATTCGGCCGCCACGTCCAAAGGCCGGCCGAGGGCAACAGGTCTACCCAGCATTAGGCCGGCCGGTAACACGGCCGGCCGAGGGCAACAGGTCTACCCAGCATTAGGCCGCCACGTCCAAAGGCCGGCCGAGGGCAACAGGTCTACCCAGCATTCGGCCGCCACGTCCAAAGGCCGGCCGAGGGCAACAGGTCTACCCAGCATTCGGCCGCCACGTCCAAAGGCCGGCCGAGGGCAACAGGTCTACCCAGCATTCGGCCGCCACGTCCAAAGGCCGGCCGAGGGCAACAGGTCTACCCAGCATTAGGCCGGCCGGTAACACGGCCGGCCGAGGGCAACAGGTCTACCCAGCATTAGGCCGCCACGTCCAAAGGCCGGCCGAGGGCAACAGGTCTACCCAGCATTCGGCCGCCACGTCCAAAGGCCGGCCGAGGGCAACAGGTCTACCCAGCATTAGGCCGCCACGTCCAAAGGCCGGCCGAGGGCAACAGGTCTACCCAGCATTCGGCCGCCACGTCCAAAGGCCGGCCGAGGGCAACAGGTCTACCCAGCATTAGGCCGCCACGTCCAAAGGCCGGCCGAGGGCAACAGGTCTACCCAGCATTAGGCCGCCACGTCCAAAGGCCGGCC
>NW_028276076.1:0-5000 GCF_052056855.1 Sturnus vulgaris | reverse complement strand
AAAAAGCACGCCATGCGTCGCACGACCCGTGCTAGCCACGGGGGTCACGAGCCAGGGGTGGGGGCGAGAACGCGCCTCTCAACTCCTCCCGTAAAACCCCTCCAACCACCGGACATACGGTCTCTTTTCTCACTCGCCAACACAGCCAGCCCTTCTCTCTCGCCTTTCGCTTTCGCTTCGGTGGCGGCCCGTGACCCTTCGTCAGCGCGCGCTTCTCGGTGCCGCGGCTTAGGGCCGCGAGAGAAAAAGAACGGAGGCCGGGCGGGCACCCCCACACTGCCCCGCACACCGGCACGCTTTAATAAAAAAGAACGGAGCCGCTCGCAAAACCCAGCCCCCGCCGGCAACGGCAACCACGGCAGCCGGGGCAGGCCAGACACCACGGGCCGCCCCGGCACGGTGCCTCGATCGCGCCCGGCCGATACCGAGAAAGGGCGAGGCGCCGCCGCCCCGCCCACGACACACTCTCGGGGGCTCACTCGCTCGCTCGCTCTCTGTTGGGTTGCGGGGTCCGTCCTGGGGGGGGGGACACGGCCGGCCACCGCGGCCGACCGCCGCCCCGGAAAAATTCTGCCCGCTACACGCGGGTCCCCGGCTTAGGGCCGAGGAAGGGGGACGACTTCAACAACACACGGCAGGGCCGGACACTCCCGTCACCGAGCCCCCCTTCGCAGGCAAGCAAGCGAAGCCGAGAGGCGAGGCCACACGCCCCACTGCATGTCCCCCGCTGCCCTTTCGATACGGACACAACTCTGGCAACACAGGTCGGGAGCGGGAAACGAGGCGCAGCCAACCTCGGCCAAGCGAGCCACGCCCGGGGGGCTCTCGGGGAGGGGGGCCAGGGAAAGCCCGGGCAGGCTCAACACAACCCCGGGCCGGCCCCACAGAAATCCAGCCCCGGCTGCCGGCCACCAGCGTGCACCGGGACCGACAGCCGAAGAAATGCCGCACCCGGCGAGCGGGCGGGGCCCCGGCTTAAGGCCGGGCAGAAAAGGGGCGAGGCGCCGCCGCCTCGCCCGCCACCATCCCCGGGGGAGCGAGCAGGCGCCCGGCTCCCCGTTGTCACGAAACCGGCAGCAGCCGGGCCGGAGCGGGACACACTCGCGGCTTTCTCGCCCTCTCTCTGGGCCTTTTTCTCGCTTCTCCCCCGCCTGGAACAACGCAGCCTCGCCTGGGCCGGGGGAGCGCGGTGGCTCTCGGATCGCATCGCTCTCTCTGGGGGCTTTCTCGCTTCTCCCCCGGACTGAACACGCAGCCTCGGCCTGGGCCGGGGAGCGGCTCTCGGATCGCATCGGTCTCTCTGGGGGCTTTCTCGCTTCTCCCCCGACTGAGCACGCAGCCTCGCCTGGGCCGGGGAGCGGCTCTCGGATCGCATCGGTCTCTCTCTCTGGGCTAACCTGTCCCAGTCGAACTGGGTAAGACGGGAAGCCGGACGAAGCCACGCGACTCGCCCCGACATCGGCGGTGTTCTTCTGGCCCTGGCGACCGCACGCGCGTCCGCCCTTCTCCGCCACGGACACAGGCACGGCAACAGCCTGTGGGGATACGGCCCGTCACCTCGTTCCCATAATACGGACAGATGGGCCCGAAGCGGCGGAGGCCGGAAAGAGAACCGATGTACGTGACCGAGGGGGCGCAGTGGCGCACGCCGCCTTCTACGATGACATAGCCGGAGGCAGCGAGAAACAGCGACCCCTTGGAGTACTTCCAGGCCGGCGGCGGACAACAGGTCTACCAGCCATGAAACGGGCAACAGGTCTACCGACGGCTTGCTGCGGACAACAGGTCTACCCAGCCATGAAACGGGCAACAGGTCTACCAAGCTGCGGACACCAGGTCTACCCAGGGCATGCTGCGGACACCAGGTCTACCCACGGCTTGCTGCGGACAACAGGTCTACCCAGCTGCGGACAACAGGTCTACCCAGGGCATGAAACGGGCAACAGGTCTACCAAGCTGCGGACACCAGGTCTACCCAGGGCATGCTGCGGACACCAGGTCTACCCACGGCTTGCTGCGGACAACAGGTCTACCCAGCCATGAAACGGGCAACAGGTCTACCAAGCTGCGGACACCAGGTCTACCCAGGGCATGCTGCGGACACCAGGTCTACCCACGGCTTGCTGCGGACACCAGGTCTACCCAGCCATGAAACGGGCAACAGGTCTACCAAGCTGCGGACACCAGGTCTACCCAGGGCATGCTGCGGACACCAGGTCTACCCACTCAATGCTGCGGACAACAGGTCTACCCAGCCATGAAACGGGCAACAGGTCTACCAAGCTGCGGACACCAGGTCTACCCAGGGCATGCTGCGGACACCAGGTCTACCCAGCCATGAAACGGGCAACAGGTCTACTCACGGCTTGCTGCGGACAACAGGTCTACCCAGCCATGAAACGGGCAACAGGTCTACCAAGCTGCGGACAACAGGTCTACCCAGGGCATGCTGCGGACACCAGGTCTACCCACTCAATGCTGCGGACAACAGGTCTACCCAGGCATGAATCGGGCAACAGGTCTACCAAGCTCCGGACACCAGGTCTACCCACGGCTTGCTGCGGACAACAGGTCTACCCAGCCATGAAACGGGCAACAGGTCTACCAAGCTGCGGACAACAGGTCTACCCAGGGCATGCTGCGGACACCAGGTCTACCCACTCAATGCTGCGGACAACAGGTCTACCCAGGCATGAATCGGGCAACAGGTCTACCAAGCTCCGGACACCAGGTCTACCCACGGCTTGCTGCGGACACCAGGTCTACCCAGCCATGAAACGGGCAACAGGTCTACCAAGCTGCGGACACCAGGTCTACCCAGGGCATGCTGCGGACACCAGGTCTACCCACGGCTTGCTGCGGACACCAGGTCTACCCAGCCATGAAACGGGCAACAGGTCTACCAAGCTGCGGACACCAGGTCTACCCAGGGCATGCTGCGGACACCAGGTCTACCCACGGCTTGCTGCGGACACCAGGTCTACCCAGCCATGAAACGGGCAACAGGTCTACCAAGCTGCGGACACCAGGTCTACCCAGGGCATGCTGCGGACACCAGGTCTACCCACGGCTTGCTGCGGACAACAGGTCTACCCAGCTGCGGACAACAGGTCTACCCAGGGCATGAAACGGGCAACAGGTCTACCAAGCTGCGGACACCAGGTCTACCCAGGGCATGCTGCGGACACCAGGTCTACCCACGGCTTGCTGCGGACAACAGGTCTACCCAGCCATGAAACGGGCAACAGGTCTACCAAGCTGCGGACACCAGGTCTACCCAGGGCATGCTGCGGACACCAGGTCTACCCACGGCTTGCTGCGGACACCAGGTCTACCCAGCCATGAAACGGGCAACAGGTCTACCAAGCTGCGGACACCAGGTCTACCCAGGGCATGCTGCGGACACCAGGTCTACCCACGGCTTGCTGCGGACAACAGGTCTACCCAGCCATGAAACGGGCAACAGGTCTACCAAGCTGCGGACACCAGGTCTACCCAGGGCATGCTGCGGACACCAGGTCTACCCAGCCATGAAACGGGCAACAGGTCTACTCACGGCTTGCTGCGGACACCAGGTCTACCCAGCCATGAAACGGGCAACAGGTCTACCAAGCTGCGGACAACAGGTCTACCCAGGGCATGCTGCGGACACCAGGTCTACCCACTCAATGCTGCGGACAACAGGTCTACCCAGGCATGAATCGGGCAACAGGTCTACCAAGCTCCGGACACCAGGTCTACCCACGGCTTGCTGCGGACAACAGGTCTACCCAGCCATGAAACGGGCAACAGGTCTACCAAGCTGCGGACACCAGGTCTACCCAGGGCATGCTGCGGACACCAGGTCTACCCACTCAATGCTGCGGACAACAGGTCTACCCAGGCATGAATCGGGCAACAGGTCTACCAAGCTCCGGACACCAGGTCTACCCACGGCTTGCTGCGGACACCAGGTCTACCCAGCCATGAAACGGGCAACACGTCTACCAAGCTGCGGACACCAGGTCTACCCAGGGCATGCTGCGGACACCAGGTCTACCCACGGCTTGCTGCGGACACCAGGTCTACCCAGCCATGAAACGGGCAACAGGTCTACCAAGCTGCGGACACCAGGTCTACCCAGGGCATGCTGCGGACACCAGGTCTACCCACGGCTTGCTGCGGACACCAGGTCTACCCAGCCATGAAACGGGCAACAGGTCTACCAAGCTGCGGACACCAGGTCTACCCAGGGCATGCTGCGGACACCAGGTCTACCCAGCCATGAAACGGGCAACAGGTCTACTCACGGCTTGCTGCGGACAACAGGTCTACCCAGCCATGAAACGGGCAACAGGTCTACCAAGCTGCGGACAACAGGTCTACCCAGGGCATGCTGCGGACACCAGGTCTACCCACTCAATGCTGCGGACAACAGGTCTACCCAGGCATGAATCGGGCAACAGGTCTACCAAGCTCCGGACACCAGGTCTACCCACGGCTTGCTGCGGACAACAGGTCTACCCAGCCATGAAACGGGCAACAGGTCTACCAAGCTGCGGACACCAGGTCTACCCAGGGCATGCTGCGGACACCAGGTCTACCCAGCCATGAAACGGGCAACAGGTCTACTCACGGCTTGCTGCGGACAACAGGTCTACCCAGCCATGAAACGGGCAACAGGTCTACCAAGCTGCGGACACCAGGTCTACCCAGGGCATGCTGCGGACACCAGGTCTACCCACTCAATGCTGCGGACAACAGGTCTACCCAGGCATGAATCGGGCAACAGGTCTACCAAGCTCCGGACACCAGGTCTACCCACGGCTTGCTGCGGACAACAGGTCTACCCAGCCATGAAACGGGCAACAGGTCTACCAAGCTGCGGACACCAGGTCTACCCAGGGCATGCTGCGGACACCAGGTCTACCCAGCCATGAAACGGGCAACAGGTCTACTCACGGCTTGCTGCGGACACCAGGTCTACCCAGCCATGAAACGGGCAACAGGTCTACCAAGCT
>NW_028276075.1:110000-113834 GCF_052056855.1 Sturnus vulgaris | reverse complement strand
CGCCCGCTCCGTTCGAACGCTCGGTCCCCCCTCCGGGGGGGACCACACGCCCTTCCCGACGCCGCGCGCCGTGTTAGCCCCAGAGAGAGAAGCGGAAGGCGCGCGGCACCCCGTTCTCCCGGGGCCGTGGGGCCGGGGGGAGGGGGCGGAAAAGGCGCCAGGCGCGGTGAAGCGCCACGCGCACGCCCGTCACCGTGCGCGCGGGCGGGGCTCTCCCCGCGCTACACCGCGCGTCGCGGCCGGGCACCGAAGCGCGTGGCGCGCTCGCCGCCGTCGCGGCGGCTTTCCGCGCGCACCCCCCCCCCCCCACCCACACCCCGCGCCGGTCCGCTGTCGGTCCGTCCCCGCCGGAGAGCGGGGGGACGGCCGGTCCCCGAGCCCTCGCCGCCGCGACCGGCGCCGTCGAACGCCGGTCGTCGGTGCTCGCTCTCCACGTGCGTGAGCGGCCCGAGTTCTTCCGGGCCCGGTTCCCCTTTGGCGCGCGAGAGCCGCCCGCGTGCGCGGGAGGGAGGGGTGCTCGGCACGGCCCCTCCCGGAGGCGCACCCGCCCCCCTTCCGTCGTCTCTTCGCCCGCCGGGCGACGGCCGGCCGTCCGGCCGTCGCGCGCAACGGCGGCCGATGGCGCAAGGCGATGGCCAACGTGTGTAAAAAGGGTGCGCGCGGGAAGGCCTTCGGGGCTCGGAGGAGGCGGCTCCTCCGGCCCTTCCCCAGAGCGCGGGGGGGGACGCGGGGCTTTGCCGCCCGGCAAAATCCCGCTCTCCTTGGCCGAGCGGCCTCCTCGCGCGGCAGAGGAGCTCCCGAGGGCCGGGCTCCGGCAGTTCCGGGTCGCGCCTCCAGGGGGAGCGCGCACGTGCGCGAGCCGCCGCCGGGTGGCGCGGCGGCGACGGTCCGCACCGTCGTCGCCGTGGCCTCTCTCGGCCGGGGGTGTGCGAGGTTTCTCGGTGGCTGGGCCGTGTTCCCCGCGCCGGCGGGGCGGCCCGAGCCGCGGTGGTCCTCTCGGGCGCAGCGCCGGGCTACTGAGGGAAACCCCGGGCCCCGAGAAGGATTGCCGCGGTGATGGCAGCGGACGTCGGGCGCGCCCCCGCCGGTGGACGCTCCCCCGAGGGTGGCAGCGGGGGAGGCACCCCGGCGGGGCCATGCAGGTCGTTTCCCTCACCCCAGGGCCAGGTACCTAGCGCTTCGCGCCTCGGCGGTCTCCTGCCGGTTTCCCTCGGCGTCGTCAAACGCCTGTTGGGGGCCGAAAGGGCCGCCGAGCCGGGCGGAGGTTTAAAGACTCGGGCGGCCCGGCACGGCCCCGCCGCGGCGGCGGCGGCGGTGGCGGCGGCGGCAGCGGGTGTCGGGCGGTGGCGGCGCGGGGCGCCATCGAGGGGTGGGGAGCTACTCCCGCCGATCCCCTGCGGTGGCGTGTCCGTCGCGACCGGCCGCGCTCGCCGTCGTCGGCGTCCCGCCGCGCTTGCCCGCGCGCGGGGGCCACCCGTGCCGGGCCGGGGAAGGGGCGCCCTGCCCCCCCCCTCTCTGCGGCCCGGTCTCGGCGGAGAGGCCGCGGCGCGCGATCGGCCGCGGGGGGCCGACCCCGCTGGCCTCTGCGATGCGGGGCGACGCCGGCAGAGGGCGCGCGCTCTCTGCCTTACCTACCTCAGCTGCGGGGTTGCGGCCGCCGGGGCCCGCCGCGCTCTCTCGCTCTTTCTCCTTAGCCGCCGCCGCGGGCTCGCGGGCGGCGCCGCGTCAGGCGCGACCGCGCGCCTCTCGCCTCGACGGCCTTGTCGCCTCGAACCGCACCGCGGCGGCGCCGGCCGCCGGCCACCCCTGACTCGGAGCGCTGTCCCCGCCCGTTGGGGCGCAGCGCTCGGCCGGCTCCTCCATCGCCGGAGGTCCGGCGGGCGCGGGCGACCCCGTGCCGAGCGGCGGCGTCGCCGCTCGGCGAGTGTCCCCGCCCCCCCCGGGGGGGGGGGACGGTCGGCCGCGAGGCGCCCGCCTTCACCGGCGGCCGTCCCGGCCCGGGCCCCGCCCGTCCGCTTCCCCGTCGCCCTTCCCGGCCGCGTGTGGGCCAAAAAAAAGGGGAGGCGTGCGGGGCGGCCGCGGGGGCGCTTCCCCGTCCGGTCCCCGAGTGGAAACGAGGGGAGCGGGCGGTGCCCCCCGGCTCAGCCGCCGTACGCCTGCCCGCTGGGCGCGTGCTCGCGGAAGGGCAGCTCGGCGGTGCGAAGCGGCGGCGGTCCCGGGAGTGCGGCCGCGGGTGGCGGAGGGGTTTTGCCGAGCGGCAGACCTCGGGCGCTCCGCGATGCCGGCTCGGGTCTCGGCGGCGTCCCGCCTCCGGCGCCGGTGGCGGAGCGCGGCCCGCCGGGCGTTCGCCTTCCGGCGGGCAAGCGGTCCCGCGCCAGGGGTTGCGCCGGCGGAACGGTCCCGCCGCCGCGTGGCGTTTCGGGCGACGTTCAGGGGCCGCTGGCGGGAGAGCCGGCCCCCGCGTTTTGGCGCGGCGGCGTTCCGCGAGTCGGCGGAGCGGTGAAAAGGAGAAGCCAGGGAGTGAGCCGGGAGCGGCGGGGGCCGGCGGTCGCGCCCCCGGCCCGCGAACGCGTAGTCGTCCCGTGATCGAGAGGCCGGGCGGGCCACCGTGCCCCCCGCGGTCCGGCGCGTTGCCGCACAAGCCCCTCCGCGCGGAGGTCGGGCCGAGCCCGGGCGCCTGGGCCGCCTCCGAAGGACGGCACGCGAGGCGGCGTCTCCCCTCGCGGGGGGAGGCGGTCGGGGGCGCGGGCCCCTCCGCCTTTCTTTGGCCGACCTTCGGAGCGTTGCGCGGGGTTTCTCTTTTTTGCCCCGCGCTTTCTCCTCCTCCTCCTCCGTTTGTGTGTGCTCGTACGGTCGAAGCGGGGCGCGCGGGGGCGCGCGCGTCCCTGCAGAAACAGAAAAGGGGCCGCTTCACGCGAGCGGTCCCGAAAGCCAGACAACTCTTAGCGGTGGATCACTCGGCTCGTGCGTCGATGAAGAACGCAGCTAGCTGCGAGAATTAATGTGAATTGCAGGACACATTGATCATCGACACTTCGAACGCACTTGCGGCCCCGGGTTCCTCCCGGGGCTACGCCTGTCTGAGCGTCGCTTGACGATCAATCGCCGTCCGGGGGGGCCACCCCGGCGGCGCGGCTGGGGTTGCCTCGCAGGCCCGTTGCCCGCGGTCGACGTCGACGTCGTCGTCGTCGTCGCCGCGCAGGGCCTTCGTCCCCCTAAATGCAGACTCGGGGAGCGCTCCGTAGCTCCCCGCTCCCGGAACGAGCCGCTGGGGCGGAGCTCGTCCTTGCCGGGGCCGTGCCGCGGTGCGGTGGCGGTGGCCGGGGAGAGCGAGAGTCGGCGTCGAAGACGCCGCCGTGGGCCGTGCGAGAGAGACGAGAGAGCGAGAGGGCCGAGAGGGAGGCGAGGCGCGGGCCTCGCCCCCGGGCTCTCCCCCCCGTGCGGGCGGCTGTCTGCGGGTGGGTACCGCGGGGGTACCGTGCCGTGCTGCCGCGCGCGCGCGAGGCCGAGAGCGCCGGGGACGGGGGTGCGACCCCCTCCTCCTTCCCGCGAAGCCCTCCCCTCCTCTCTCTGTCGCCGTCGCGTTTCTCTCTCTCCCCGCTTGAGGTCGCCGCTTTTCCCGCCCGGCTGGCCGGTTCCCCCCCGTCAGGGCCGTCTCTGCCGCTCTCCTCTTCGGTTCTCGTCTCCGGGATGGGAGTCTCCGTTTCCCTCGTTCCCCCCCCCCCCGTGTGTCTCCTCGCCTTTTCTCTGCCGCCCACCCCCCCCCACCCCCCGGCGCGCGGGCGCCGGGCGGGGCACGGGGGAAAGGGAGAAGAGAGAAGGTCGCGGGGGAGG
>NW_028276075.1:85000-102500 GCF_052056855.1 Sturnus vulgaris | reverse complement strand
CTAATGCTGAGTAGACCTGTTGCCCTCTGCCGGCCGTGTTACCGGCCGGCCTAATGCTGGGTAGACCTGTTGCCCTCGGCCGGCCTTTGGACGTGGCGGCCTAATGCTGGGTAGACCTGTTGCCCTCGGCCGGCCTTTGTACCTGACGGCCGAATGCTGGGTAGACCTGTTGCCCTCTGCCGGCCGGCCTAATGCTGGGTAGACCTGTTGCCCTCGGCCGGCCTTTGGACGTGGCGGCCTAATGCTGGGTAGACCTGTTGCCCTCGGCCGGCCTTTGGACGTGGCGGCCGAATGCTGGGTAGACCTGTTGCCCTCGGCCGGCCTTTGGACGTGGCGGCCTAATGCTGGGTAGACCTGTTGCCCTCGGCCGGCCTTTGGACGTGGCGGCCGAATGCTGGGTAGACCTGTTGCCCTCGGCCGGCCTTTGGACGTGGCGGCCTAATGCTGGGTAGACCTGTTGCCCTCGGCCGGCCTTTGGACGTGGCGGCCTAATGCTGGGTAGACCTGTTGCCCTCGGCCGGCCGTGTTACCGGCCGGCCTAATGCTGGGTAGACCTGTTGCCCTCGGCCGGCCTTTGGACGTGGCGGCCGAATGCTGGGTAGACCTGTTGCCCTCGGCCGGCCTTTGGACGTGGCGGCCGAATGCTGGGTAGACCTGTTGCCCTCGGCCGGCCTTTGGACGTGGCGGCCGAATGCTGGGTAGACCTGTTGCCCTCGGCCGGCCTTTGGACGTGGCGGCCTAATGCTGGGTAGACCTGTTGCCCTCGGCCGGCCGTGTTACCGGCCGGCCTAATGCTGGGTAGACCTGTTGCCCTCGGCCGGCCTTTGGACGTGGCGGCCGAATGCTGGGTAGACCTGTTGCCCTCGGCCGGCCTTTGGACGTGGCGGCCTAATGCTGGGTAGACCTGTTGCCCTCGGCCGGCCTTTGGACGTGGCGGCCGAATGCTGGGTAGACCTGTTGCCCTCGGCCGGCAGTGTTACCGGCCGGCCTAATGCTGGGTAGACCTGTTGCCCTCGGCCCGCCGTGTTACCGGCCAGCCGAATGCTGGGTAGACCTGTTGCCCTCGGCCGGCCTTTGTACGTGGTGGCCGAATGCTGGGTAGACCTGTTGCCCTCGGCCGGCCTTTGGACGTGGCGGCCTAATGCTGGGTAGACCTGTTGCCCTCGGCCGGCCTTTGGACGTGGCGGCCTAATGCTGGGTAGACCTGTTGCCCTCGGCCGGCCTTTGTACCTGACGGCCGAATGCTGGGTAGACCTGTTGCCCTCGGCCGGCCGTGTTACCGGCCAGCCGAATGCTGGGTAGACCTGTTGCCCTCGGCCGGCCTTTGTACCTGACGGCCGAATGCTGGGTAGACCTGTTGCCCTCTGCCGGCCGTCTTTCCGGCTGGCCTAATGCTGGGTAGACCTGTTGCCCTCGGCCGGCCCTGGTACCGGCCGGCATAATGCTGGGTAGACCTGTTGCCCTCGGCCGGTCTTTGTCTCTGGCCACCCGCGGCGTGGTAGTCCTGTTACCGTCGGCCGGCCTTGCAGCCCGGCCGCCGCGCGATGGCGCCCCGTCTCTTCCATCGGACGCGCGGCCCCCTTGTCGTCTCTGCAGCGGCGAGCACGCCTTCGGCGGTCGGCCTGCACGTCCGGCATGACCGCGGGCACTGGCAGCCCAGCAGGCAGCCCTGCTCTCGCGTCTTCTTCCCCCCGGCGAAAGGCGGGGCGTGAAGGCGGGCGACTTTCGGTCCCAGCCGTGCCCAGGTGTCCCTGCCGGCTCCGTGCGCCAGCATCCACTGGCGAGCTCCGCCGGCCTCTTCCCCAGCCGCGGCCCCTGTCCGCTCCGCCGTCATGGTGCCGGCACCCCACTTCCCCAAGCGCTCCCCGACAGGAGCAGGCAGCGTTGTCGCGCCCCCTCCCCGTGCTCGAATGGACCGCGGCCCTGCTCCGGGCTTCATTTCTGCAGCGCGCTCGCTCGCTCGCTCGCTCGCTCGCGCGCTCCCTCCCTCCCCCCCCCCCTCCCCCCTCCCCCCGGCCGCCCACCCGCCGCGCTGCCGCCCTGCCGCAGGCTTGAGCGGCGCCGGGGCGGAGGAGGAAGGAACGCCACCAAAGCAAAAGGCTCCGAGAAAGCTGAACAGAGAGCTTCTTTGACCAGGGACAGACGGCGCCAATCATCCCGCCGCCATCCCTGCTTGTGCACCAGGCTCTCCGCCTGCCGACCTCGGCATCAGCCTCCCGCCGCCGCCGTGTAAACTGCCCGGTGGGACCGTGGGCGGGGGCAGGAAGAGGCTGAAAGTGCTGCCAGGGAGGCTGATGGCGGAGGGCGGGGTCGCCCCCAACCGACAATGGGCAGGGCCCGAGGCAGTCTGAAAGCGCTGCCAGGGAGGCTGATGGCGGAGGGCGGGGTCGCCCCCAACCGACAATGGGCAGGGCCCGAGGCAGTCTGAAAGCGCTGCCAGGGAGGCTGAGGGCGGGGGGCGGGGCGCCCCCAACCGACAATGGGCAGGGCCCGAGGCAGTCTGAAAGCGCTGCCAGGGAGGCTGAGGGCGGGGGGCGGGGCGCCCCCAGCCGACAATGGGCAGGGGCCCGAGAGAGTCTGAAAGCGCTGCCAGGGAGGCTGACGGCGGGGGGCAGGGCGCCCCCAGCCGACAATGGGCAGGGGCGGGGAAAGTCTGAAAGCGCTGCATGGGAGGTTGATGGCGGAGGGCGGGCTCGCCCCCAGCGTTAATGGGTGGCTGCGGAAGACGGGGCAGGGACAGGGAGAGGGCAGGCGGCTTCGTGCCGGCCCCGGGCGCCTCGACAGCGAGCCCTCACGGCCCCCCAAACCCGCGCCGAGGCCCCAAGAGCTCTGCAGACCTTCCGCGGAAGAACCGGCCCGAAAGCGGCCACCCGCTTGCCGACGGCGGCGCCGGTCGCCTCGATGCAGCCGCCTCCGTGGGGCGGGAAGGGGCAGGGCGAGTTGTGCCAGGGCGCGGCGGCTTTGGGCCGAGTTTCGCTGCACGTACGTGCTTCCCCTGGCTGTGCTGCGGCCCGTGAGGTTCTGTTTTGTGGTGGGGGGGGGCTCTGTAGGTAGGGTCTCTGGGGGACGGGGGAGGAGGCGTGGGGTAGGGAGGACGCCGTTTGGGGGGGTCAGTGTGTCAGCAGGGCGAGAACCGGGCACAGGCCCTCCGTCAGCTCGGCTGTGGGCCCAAAGGGATCACAAATAAGATTTGGCAAGAGTTTTGTTTTCCGGAAAAGATTTTCTTTCCGAGTAAATAGAAGAGGCAATCATTCAAAAAAGGCAAAGAGGAAATGAAACAAATCAAATCAAATCAAAACAAAACAAAACAAAACGAAATAAAATAAAATAATAAAATGAAATGAAAAGAAATGAAATGAAATGAAATGATGAAATAAAATGTTGTCGAAAATATGTCTTGGTCTTGAAATCGATTCTGCCGGGCGGGGCAAGGCTGCTGGAGCACTTGGGCTCCGGAGCGTTAAGAGGCTGTGGGGTTTCCCCGGCTCCGAGATGGTACAAGGATGCCTCGTCTACCCGGATCCGCGAAACGTGGCCCGTCCCGCGGCGGCCAGGTCGACGCGGCTCCGGGGCCGGTGGCGTGGGACCGCCGTCGCCGGCGAAGGCGCAGCGGCGGCGGCCGTGGCCGCGACGACCAGGTCTACACGACTCCGGGAAACTTGGCCGGTCCCGCGGCGGCCAGGTCTACTGGGCTCCGGGATGGGCGGCCGCCGTGGCCGCGGCGACCAGGTCTACCCGCCTCCGGGACCGGCGGCGTGGGTCCGCCGTCGAGGGCGAGGGCGCTGCGACGGCCGCGGCGACCGGGTCTACCTACCTCCGGTGCGACCCGGGCTGCGTGCAGCATGGCGAAGGTAGACCTGTGGTCCGCATCACGGCGTGGGCAGACCTGGTGTCCGCAGCATGGAGCGGGTAGACATGTTGTCCGCCGCATGGAGTGGGTAGACCTGTTGTCCGCGTAATGGAGTAGTTAGACCTGGTGTCCGCAGCTTGGAGTGGGTAGACCTGTTGTCCGCAGCAAGCCGTGGGTAGACCTGGTGTCCGCAGCATGCCCTGGGTAGACCTGGTGTCCGCAGCTTGGTAGACCTGTTGCCCGTTTCATGGCTGGGTAGACCTGGTGTCCGCAGCAAGCCGTGGGTAGACCTGGTGTCCGCAGCTTGGTAGACCTGTTGCCCGTTTCATGGCTGGGTAGACCTGTTGTCCGCAGCATTGAGTTGGTAGACCTGGTGTCCGCAGCATGCCCTGGGTAGACCTGGTGTCCGCAGCTTGGTAGACCTGTTGCCCGTTTCATGGCTGGGTAGACCTGTTGTCCGCAGCATTGAGTGGGTAGACCTGGTGTCCGCAGCATGCCCTGGGTAGACCTGGTGTCCGCAGCTTGGTAGACCTGTTGCCCGTTTCATGGCTGGGTAGACCTGGTGTCCGCAGCAAGCCGTGAGTAGACCTGTTGCCCGTTTCATGGCTGGGTAGACCTGGTGTCCGCAGCATGCCCTGGGTAGACCTGGTGTCCGCAGCTTGGTAGACCTGTTGCCCGTTTCATGGCTGGGTAGACCTGTTGTCCGCAGCAAGCCGTGGGTAGACCTGGTGTCCGCAGCTTGGTAGACCTGTTGCCCGTTTCATGGCTGGGTAGACCTGGTGTCCGCAGCTTGGTAGACCTGTTGCCCGTTTCATGGCTGGGTAGACCTGGTGTCCGCAGCAAGCCGTGAGTAGACCTGTTGCCCGTTTCATGGCTGGGTAGACCTGGTGTCCGCAGCATGCCCTGGGTAGACCTGGTGTCCGCAGCTTGGTAGACCTGTTGCCCGTTTCATGGCTGGGTAGACCTGTTGTCCGCAGCAAGCCGTGAGTAGACCTGTTGCCCGTTTCATGGCTGGGTAGACCTGTTGTCCGCAGCATGCCCTGGGTAGACCTGGTGTCCGCAGCTTGGTAGACCTGTTGCCCGTTTCATGGCTGGGTAGACCTGGTGTCCGCAGCATTGAGTTGGTAGACCTGGTGTCCGCTACATACCCTGGGTAGACCTGGTGTCCGCAGCTTGGTAGACCTGTTGCCCGTTTCATGGCTGGGTAGACCTGGTGTCCGCAGCAAGCCGTGGGTAGACCTGGTGTCCGCAGCATGCCCTGGGTAGACCTGTTGTCCGCAGCTTGGTAGACCTGTTGCCCGATTCATGGCTGGGTAGACCTGGTGTCCGCAGCAAGCCGTGAGTAGACCTGTTGCCCGATTCATGGCTGGGTAGACCTGGTGTCCGCAGCATGCCCTGGGTAGACCTGGTGTCCGCAGCTTGGTAGACCTGTTGCCCGTTTCATGGCTGGGTAGACCTGGTGTCCGCAGCAAGCCGTGAGTAGACCTGTTGCCCGTTTCATGGCTGGGTAGACCTGGTGTCCGCAGCATGCCCTGGGTAGACCTGGTGTCCGCAGCTTGGTAGACCTGTTGCCCGTTTCATGGCTGGGTAGACCTGGTGTCCGCAGCATGCCCTGGGTAGACCTGGTGTCCGCAGCTTGGTAGACCTGTTGCCCGTTTCATGGCTGGGTAGACCTGGTGTCCGCAGCATTGAGTTGGTAGACCTGGTGTCCGCAGCAAGCCGTGGGTAGACCTGGTGTCCGCAGCTTGGTAGACCTGTTGCCCGTTTCATGGCTGGGTAGACCTGTTGTCCGCAGCATTGAGTTGGTAGACCTGTTGCCCGTTTCATGGCTGGGTAGACCTGGTGTCCGCAGCTTGGTAGACCTGTTGCCCGTTTCATGGCTGGGTAGACTTGGTGTCCGCAGCAAGCCGTGAGTAGACCTGGTGCCCGTTTCATGGCTGGGTAGACCTGGTGTCCGCAGCAAGCCGTGGGTAGACCTGGTGTCCGCAGCTTGGTAGACCTGTTGCCCGATTCATGGCTGGGTAGACCTGTTGTCCGCAGCATTGAGTGGGTAGACCTGGTGTCCGCAGCATGCCCTGGGTAGACCTGGTGTCCGCAGCTTGGTAGACCTGTTGCCCGTTTCATGGCTGGGTAGACCTGGTGTCCGCAGCAAGCCGTGGGTAGACCTGGTGTCCGCAGCATGCCCTGGGTAGACCTGGTGTCCGCAGCTTGGTAGACCTGTTGCCCGTTTCATGGCTGGGTAGACCTGTTGTCCGCAGCATTGAGTTGGTAGACCTGTTGCCCGTTTCATGGCTGGGTAGACCTGGTGTCCGCAGCAAGCCGTGAGTAGACCTGTTGCCCGTTTCATGGCTGGGTAGACCTGTTGTCCGCAGCATGCCCTGGGTAGACCTGGTGTCCGCAGCTTGGTAGACCTGTTGCCCGTTTCATGGCTGGGTAGACCTGTTGTCCGCAGCAAGCCGTGGGTAGACCTGGTGTCCGCAGCATGCCCTGGGTAGACCTGGTGTCCGCAGCTTGGTAGACCTGTTGCCCGTTTCATGGCTGGGTAGACCTGGTGTCCGCAGCAAGCCGTGGGTAGACCTGGTGTCCGCAGCATGCCCTGGGTAGACCTGGTGTCCGCAGCTTGGTAGACCTGTTGCCCGTTTCATGGCTGGGTAGACCTGGTGTCCGCAGCAAGCCGTGAGTAGACCTGTTGCCCGTTTCATGGCTGGGTAGACCTGTTGTCCGCAGCATGCCCTGGGTAGACCTGTTGTCCGCAGCTTGGTAGACCTGTTGCCCGTTTCATGGCTGGGTAGACCTGTTGTCCGCAGCAAGCCGTGAGTAGACCTGTTGCCCGTTTCATGGCTGGGTAGACCTGGTGTCCGCAGCATGCCCTGGGTAGACCTGGTGTCCGCAGCTTGGTAGACCTGTTGCCCGTTTCATGGCTGGGTAGACCTGTTGTCCGCAGCAAGCCGTGGGTAGACCTGGTGTCCGCAGCTTGGTAGACCTGTTGCCCGATTCATGCCTGGGTAGACCTGTTGTCCGCAGCAAGCCGTGGGTAGACCTGGTGTCCGCAGCTTGGTAGACCTGTTGCCCGTTTCATGGCTGGGTAGACCTGGTGTCCGCAGCATTGAGTTGGTAGACCTGGTGTCCGCAGCAAGCCGTGGGTAGACCTGGTGTCCGCAGCTTGGTAGACCTGTTGCCCGTTTCATGGCTGGGTAGACCTGTTGTCCGCAGCATTGAGTTGGTAGACCTGTTGCCCGTTTCATGGCTGGGTAGACCTGTTGTCCGCAGCTTGGTAGACCTGTTGCCCGTTTCATGGCTGGGTAGACCTGGTGTCCGCAGCAAGCCGTGAGTAGACCTGGTGCCCGTTTCATGGCTGGGTAGACCTGTTGTCCGCAGCAAGCCGTGGGTAGACCTGGTGTCCGCAGCTTGGTAGACCTGTTGCCCGATTCATGGCTGGGTAGACCTGTTGTCCGCAGCATTGAGTGGGTAGACCTGGTGTCCGCAGCATGCCCTGGGTAGACCTGTTGCCCGCAGCATTGAGTTGGTAGACCTGTTGCCCGTTTCATGGCTGGGTAGACCTGGTGTCCGCAGCATTGAGTTGGTAGACCTGGTGTCCGCAGCATGCCCTGGGTAGACCTGGTGTCCGCAGCTTGGTAGACCTGTTGCCCGTTTCATGCCTGGGTAGACCTGTTGTCCGCAGCAAGCCGTGGGTAGACCTGGTGTCCGCAGCATGCCCTGGGTAGACCTGGTGTCCGCAGCTTGGTAGACCTGTTGCCCGTTTCATGGCTGGGTAGACCTGTTGTCCGCAGCATTGAGTTGGTAGACCTGTTGCCCGTTTCATGGCTGGGTAGACCTGGTGTCCGCAGCATTGAGTGAGTAGACCTGTTGCCCGTTTCATGGCTGGGTAGACCTGGTGTCCGCAGCTTGGTAGACCTGTTGCCCGTTTCATGGCTGGGTAGACCTGGTGTCCGCAGCATGCCCTGGGTAGACCTGGTGTCCGCAGCTTGGTAGACCTGTTGCCCGTTTCATGGCTGGGTAGACCTGGTGTCCGCAGCAAGCCGTGGGTAGACCTGGTGTCCGCAGCTTGGTAGACCTGTTGCCCGTTTCATGGCTGGGTAGACCTGTTGTCCGCAGCATTGAGTTGGTAGACCTCTTGTCCGCAGCAAGCCGTGGGTAGACCTGGTGTCCGCAGCATGCCCTGGGTAGACCTGGTGTCCGCAGCTTGGTAGACCTCTTGCCCGTTTCATGGCTGGGTAGACCTGTTGTCCGCAGCAAGCCGTGGGTAGACCTGGTGTCCGCAGCATGCCCTGGGTAGACCTGGTGTCCGCAGCTTGGTAGACCTGTTGCCCGTTTCATGGCTGGGTAGACCTGGTGTCCGCAGCAAGCCGTGAGTAGACCTGTTGCCCGTTTCATGGCTGGGTAGACCTGGTGTCCGCAGCATGCCCTGGGTAGACCTGGTGTCCGCAGCTTGGTAGACCTATTGCCCGTTTCATGGCTGGGTAGACCTGGTGTCCGCAGCAAGCCGTGAGTAGACCTGTTGCCCGTTTCATGGCTGGGTAGACCTGGTGTCCGCAGCATGCCCTGGGTAGACCTGGTGTCCGCAGCTTGGTAGACCTGTTGCCCGTTTCATGGCTGGGTAGACCTGGTGTCCGCAGCAAGCCGTGGGTAGACCTGGTGTCCGCAGCTTGGTAGACCTGTTGCCCGATTCATGCCTGGGTAGACCTGTTGTCCGCAGCAAGCCGTGGGTAGACCTGGTGTCCGCAGCTTGGTAGACCTGTTGCCCGATTCATGCCTGGGTAGACCTGTTGCCCGCAGCATTGAGTTGGTAGACCTGTTGCCCGTTTCATGGCTGGGTAGACCTGGTGTCCGCAGCATTGAGTTGGTAGACCTGGTGTCCGCAGCATGCCCTGGGTAGACCTGGTGTCCGCAGCTTGGTAGACCTGTTGCCCGTTTCATGGCTGGGTAGACCTGTTGTCCGCAGCATTGAGTTGGTAGACCTGGTGTCCGCAGCATGCCCTGGGTAGACCTGGTGTCCGCAGCTTGGTAGACCTGTTGCCCGTTTCATGGCTGGGTAGACCTGGTGTCCGCAGCTTGGTAGACCTGTTGCCTGTTTCATGGCTGGGTAGACCTGGTGTCCGCAGCAAGCCGTGAGTAGACCTGTTGCCCGTTTCATGGCTGGGTAGACCTGGTGTCCGCAGCATGCCCTGGGTAGACCTGGTGTCCGCAGCTTGGTAGACCTGTTGCCCGTTTCATGGCTGGGTAGACCTGTTGTCCGCTGCAAGCCGTGAGTAGACCTGTTGCCCGTTTCATGGCTGGGTAGACCTGGTGTCCGCAGCATGCCCTGGGTAGACCTGGTGTCCGCAGCTTGGTAGACCTGTTGCCCGTTTCATGGCTGGGTAGACCTGTTGTCCGCAGCATTGAGTGGGTAGACCTGTTGCCCGTTTCATGGCTGGGTAGACCTGTTGTCCGCAGCAAGCCGTGGGTAGACCTGGTGTCCGGAGCTTGGTAGACCTGTTGCCCGATTCATGCCTGGGTAGACCTGTTGTCCGCAGCAAGCCGTGGGTAGACCTGGTGTCCGCAGCATGCCCTGGGTAGACATGGTGTCCGCAGCTTGGTAGACCTGTTGCCCGTTTCATGGCTGGGTAGACCTGGTGTCCGCAGCAAGCCGTGAGTAGACCTGTTGCCCGTTTCATGGCTGGGTAGACCTGGTGTCCGCAGCATGCCCTGGGTAGACCTGGTGTCCGCAGCTTGGTTGACCTGTTGCCCGTTTCATGGCTGGGTAGACCTGTTGTCCGCAGCAAGCCGTGGGTAGACCTGGTGTCCGCAGCATGCCCTGGGTAGACCTGGTGTCCGCAGCCTGGTAGACCTGTTGCCCGTTTCATGGCTGGGTAGACCTGGTGTCCGCAGCAAGCCGTGGGTAGACCTGGTGTCCGCAGCATGCCCTGGGTAGACCTGGTGTCCGCAGCTTGGTAGACCTGTTGCCCGTTTCATGGCTGGGTAGACCTGGTGTCCGCAGCAAGCCGTGAGTAGACCTGTTGCCCGTTTCATGGCTGGGTAGACCTGTTGTCCGCAGCATGCCCTGGGTAGACCTGTTGTCCGCAGCTTGGTAGACCTGTTGCCCGTTTCATGGCTGGGTAGGCCTGGTGTCCGCAGCATGCCCTGGGTAGACCTGGTGTCCGCAGCTTGGTAGACCTGTTGCCCGTTTCATGGCTGGGTAGACCTGGTGTCCGCAGCAAGCCGTGGGTAGACCTGGTGTCCGCAGCTTGGTAGACCTGTTGCCCGATTCATGCCTGGGTAGACCTGTTGTCCGCAGCATTGAGTGGGTAGACCTGGTGTCCGCAGCTTGGTAGACCTGTTGCCCGTTTCATGGCTGGGTAGACCTGTTGTCCGCAGCATTGAGTTGGTAGACCTGTTGCCCGTTTCATGGCTGGGTAGACCTGGTGTCCGCAGCATTGAGTGAGTAGACCTGTTGCCCGTTTCATGGCTGGGTAGACCTGGTGTCCGCAGCTTGGTAGACCTGTTGCCCGTTTCATGGCTGGGTAGACCTGGTGTCCGCAGCATGCCCTGGGTAGACCTGGTGTCCGCAGCTTGGTAGACCTGTTGCCCGTTTCATGGCTGGGTAGACCTGGTGTCCGCAGCATTGAGTTGGTAGACCTGTTGTCCGCAGCAAGCCGTGGGTAGACCTGGTGTCCGCAGCATGCCCTGGGTAGACCTGGTGTCCGCAGCTTGGTAGACCTGTTGCCCGATTCATGCCTGGGTAGACCTGTTGTCCGCAGCAAGCCGTGGGTAGACCTGGTGTCCGCAGCATGCCCTGGGTAGACCTGGTGTCCGCAGCTTGGTAGACCTGTTGCCCGTTTCATGGCTGGGTAGACCTGGTGTCCGCAGCAAGCCGTGAGTAGACCTGTTGCCCGTTTCATGGCTGGGTAGACCTGGTGTCCGCAGCATGCCCTGGGTAGACCTGGTGTCCGCAGCTTGGTAGACCTGTTGCCCGTTTCATGGCTGGGTAGACCTGGTGTCCGCAGCAAGCCGTGAGTAGACCTGTTGCCCGTTTCATGGCTGGGTAGACCTGGTGTCCGCAGCATGCCCTGGGTAGACCTGGTGTCCGCAGCTTGGTAGACCTGTTGCCCGTTTCATGGCTGGGTAGACCTGTTGTCCGCAGCAAGCCGTGGGTAGACCTGGTGTCCGGAGCTTGGTAGACCTGTTGCCCGATTCATGCCTGGGTAGACCTGTTGTCCGCAGCATTGAGTGGGTAGACCTGGTGTCCGCAGCATGCCCTGGGTAGACCTGGTGTCCGCAGCTTGGTAGACCTGTTGCCCGTTTCATGGCTGGGTAGACCTGTTGTCCGCAGCAAGCCGTGAGTAGACCTGTTGCCCGTTTCATGGCTGGGTAGACCTGGTGTCCGCAGCATGCCCTGGGTAGACCTGGTGTCCGCAGCTTGGTAGACCTGTTGCCCGTTTCATGGCTGGGTAGACCTGTTGTCCGCAGCAAGCCGTGGGTAGACCTGGTGTCCGGAGCTTGGTAGACCTGTTGCCCGATTCATGCCTGGGTAGACCTGTTGTCCGCAGCATTGAGTGGGTAGACCTGGTGTCCGCAGCATGCCCTGGGTAGACCTGTTGTCCGCAGCTTGGTAGACCTGTTGCCCGTTTCATGGCTGGGTAGACCTGTTGTCCGCAGCAAGCCGTGAGTAGACCTGTTGCCCGTTTCATGGCTGGGTAGACCTGTTGTCCGCAGCATGCCCTGGGTAGACCTGGTGTCCGCAGCTTGGTAGACCTGTTGCCCGTTTCATGGCTGGGTAGACCTGGTGTCCGCAGCAAGCCGTGGGTAGACCTGGTGTCCGCAGCATGCCCTGGGTAGACCTGGTGTCCGCAGCTTGGTAGACCTGTTGCCCGTTTCATGGCTGGGTAGACCTGTTGTCCGCAGCAAGCCGTGGGTAGACCTGGTGTCCGGAGCTTGGTAGACCTGTTGCCCGATTCATGCCTGGGTAGACCTGTTGTCCGCAGCATTGAGTGGGTAGACCTGGTGTCCGCAGCATGCCCTGGGTAGACCTGGTGTCCGCAGCTTGGTAGACCTGTTGCCCGTTTCATGGCTGGGTAGACCTGGTGTCCGCAGCAAGCCGTGAGTAGACCTGTTGCCCGTTTCATGGCTGGGTAGACCTGGTGTCCGCAGCATGCCCTGGGTAGACCTGGTGTCCGCAGCTTGGTAGACCTGTTGCCCGTTTCATGGCTGGGTAGACCTGTTGTCCGCAGCAAGCCGTGGGTAGACCTGGTGTCCGGAGCTTGGTAGACCTGTTGCCCGATTCATGCCTGGGTAGACCTGTTGTCCGCAGCATTGAGTGGGTAGACCTGGTGTCCGCAGCATGCCCTGGGTAGACCTGGTGTCCGCAGCTTGGTAGACCTGTTGCCCGTTTCATGGCTGGGTAGACCTGGTGTCCGCAGCAAGCCGTGAGTAGACCTGTTGCCCGTTTCATGGCTGGGTAGACCTGGTGTCCGCAGCATGCCCTGGGTAGACCTGGTGTCCGCAGCTTGGTAGACCTGTTGCCCGTTTCATGGCTGGGTAGACCTGTTGTCCGCAGCAAGCCGTGGGTAGACCTGGTGTCCGGAGCTTGGTAGACCTGTTGCCCGATTCATGCCTGGGTAGACCTGTTGTCCGCAGCATTGAGTGGGTAGACCTGGTGTCCGCAGCATGCCCTGGGTAGACCTGTTGTCCGCAGCTTGGTAGACCTGTTGCCCGTTTCATGGCTGGGTAGACCTGTTGTCCGCAGCAAGCCGTGAGTAGACCTGTTGCCCGTTTCATGGCTGGGTAGACCTGGTGTCCGCAGCATGCCCTGGGTAGACCTGGTGTCCGCAGCTTGGTAGACCTGTTGCCCGTTTCATGGCTGGGTAGACCTGGTGTCCGCAGCAAGCCGTGGGTAGACCTGGTGTCCGCAGCATGCCCTGGGTAGACCTGGTGTCCGCAGCTTGGTAGACCTGTTGCCCGTTTCATGGCTGGGTAGACCTGGTGTCCGCAGCAAGCCGTGGGTAGACCTGGTGTCCGCAGCATGCCCTGGGTAGACCTGGTGTCCGCAGCTTGGTAGACCTGTTGCCCGTTTCATGGCTGGGTAGACCTGGTGTCCGCAGCAAGCCGTGGGTAGACCTGGTGTCCGGAGCTTGGTAGACCTGTTGCCCGATTCATGCCTGGGTAGACCTGTTGTCCGCAGCATTGAGTGGGTAGACCTGGTGTCCGCAGCATGCCCTGGGTAGACCTGGTGTCCGCAGCTTGGTAGACCTGTTGCCCGTTTCATGGCTGGGTAGACCTGTTGTCCGCAGCAAGCCGTGGGTAGACCTGGTGTCCGGAGCTTGGTAGACCTGTTGCCCGATTCATGCCTGGGTAGACCTGTTGTCCGCAGCATTGAGTGGGTAGACCTGGTGTCCGCAGCATGCCCTGGGTAGACCTGTTGTCCGCAGCTTGGTAGACCTGTTGCCCGTTTCATGGCTGGGTAGACCTGGTGTCCGCAGCAAGCCGTGAGTAGACCTGTTGCCCGTTTCATGGCTGGGTAGACCTGGTGTCCGCAGCATGCCCTGGGTAGACCTGGTGTCCGCAGCTTGGTAGACCTGTTGCCCGTTTCATGGCTGGGTAGACCTGTTGTCCGCAGCAAGCCGTGGGTAGACCTGGTGTCCGCAGCATGCCCTGGGTAGACCTGGTGTCCGCAGCTTGGTAGACCTGTTGCCCGTTTCATGGCTGGGTAGACCTGGTGTCCGCAGCAAGCCGTGGGTAGACCTGGTGTCCGCAGCATGCCCTGGGTAGACCTGGTGTCCGCAGCTTGGTAGACCTGTTGCCCGTTTCATGGCTGGGTAGACCTGTTGTCCGCAGCAAGCCGTGGGTAGACCTGGTGTCCGCAGCATGCCCTGGGTAGACCTGGTGTCCGCAGCTTGGTAGACCTGTTGCCCGTTTCATGCCCTGGGTAGACCTGTTGTCCGCAGCTGGGTAGACCTGTTGTCCGCAGCAAGCCGTGGGTAGACCTGGTGTCCGCAGCATGCCCTGGGTAGACCTGGTGTCCGCAGCTTGGTAGACCTGTTGCCCGTTTCATGGCTGGGTAGACCTGGTGTCCGCAGCAAGCCGTGGGTAGACCTGGTGTCCGCAGCATGCCCTGGGTAGACCTGGTGTCCGCAGCTTGGTAGACCTGTTGCCCGTTTCATGGCTGGGTAGACCTGGTGTCCGCAGCAAGCCGTGGGTAGACCTGGTGTCCGCAGCATGCCCTGGGTAGACCTGGTGTCCGCAGCTTGGTAGACCTGTTGCCCGTTTCATGGCTGGGTAGACCTGGTGTCCGCAGCAAGCCGTGGGTAGACCTGGTGTCCGGAGCTTGGTAGACCTGTTGCCCGATTCATGCCTGGGTAGACCTGTTGTCCGCAGCATTGAGTGGGTAGACCTGGTGTCCGCAGCATGCCCTGGGTAGACCTGTTGTCCGCAGCTTGGTAGACCTGTTGCCCGTTTCATGGCTGGGTAGACCTGTTGTCCGCAGCAAGCCGTGGGTAGACCTGGTGTCCGGAGCTTGGTAGACCTGTTGCCCGATTCATGCCTGGGTAGACCTGTTGTCCGCAGCATTGAGTGGGTAGACCTGGTGTCCGCAGCATGCCCTGGGTAGACCTGTTGTCCGCAGCTTGGTAGACCTGTTGCCCGTTTCATGGCTGGGTAGACCTGTTGTCCGCAGCAAGCCGTGAGTAGACCTGTTGCCCGTTTCATGGCTGGGTAGACCTGGTGTCCGCAGCATGCCCTGGGTAGACCTGGTGTCCGCAGCTTGGTAGACCTGTTGCCCGTTTCATGGCTGGGTAGACCTGTTGTCCGCAGCATTGAGTGGGTAGACCTGGTGTCCGCAGCATGCCCTGGGTAGACCTGGTGTCCGCAGCTTGGTAGACCTGTTGCCCGTTTCATGGCTGGGTAGACCTGGTGTCCGCAGCAAGCCGTGGGTAGACCTGGTGTCCGCAGCATGCCCTGGGTAGACCTGGTGTCCGCAGCTTGGTAGACCTGTTGCCCGTTTCATGGCTGGGTAGACCTGTTGTCCGCAGCAAGCCGTGGGTAGACCTGGTGTCCGCAGCATGCCCTGGGTAGACCTGGTGTCCGCAGCTTGGTAGACCTGTTGCCCGTTTCATGCCCTGGGTAGACCTGTTGTCCGCAGCTGGGTAGACCTGTTGTCCGCAGCAAGCCGTGGGTAGACCTGTTGTCCGCAGCATGCCCTGGGTAGACCTGGTGTCCGCAGCTTGGTAGACCTGTTGCCCGTTTCATGGCTGGGTAGACCTGTTGTCCGCAGCAAGCCGTCGGTAGACCTGTTGCCCGTTTCATGGCTGGTAGACCTGTTGTCCGCCGCCGGCCTGGAAGTACTCCAAGGGGTCGCTGTTTCTCGCTGCCTCCGGCTATGTCATCGTAGAAGGCGGCGTGCGCCACTGCGCCCCCTCGGTCACGTACATCGGTTCTCTTTCTGGCCTCCGCCGCTTCGGGCCCATCTGTCCGTATTATGGGAACGAGGTGACGGGCCGTATCCCCACAGGCTGTTGCCGTGCCTGTGTCCGTGGCGGAGAAGGGCGGACGCGCGTGCGGTCGCCAGGGCCAGAAGAACACCGCCGATGTCGGGGCGAGTCGCGTGGCTTCGTCCGGCTTCCCGTCTTACCCAGTTCGACTGGGACAGGTTAGCCCAGAGAGAGAGACCGATGCGATCCGAGAGCCGCTCCCCGGCCCAGGCGAGGCTGCGTGCTCAGTCGGGGGAGAAGCGAGAAAGCCCCCAGAGAGACCGATGCGATCCGAGAGCCGCTCCCCGGCCCAGGCCGAGGCTGCGTGTTCAGTCCGGGGGAGAAGCGAGAAAGCCCCCAGAGAGAGCGATGCGATCCGAGAGCCACCGCGCTCCCCCGGCCCAGGCGAGGCTGCGTTGTTCCAGGCGGGGGAGAAGCGAGAAAAAGGCCCAGAGAGAGGGCGAGAAAGCCGCGAGTGTGTCCCGCTCCGGCCCGGCTGCTGCCGGTTTCGTGACAACGGGGAGCCGGGCGCCTGCTCGCTCCCCCGGGGATGGTGGCGGGCGAGGCGGCGGCGCCTCGCCCCTTTTCTGCCCGGCCTTAAGCCGGGGCCCCGCCCGCTCGCCGGGTGCGGCATTTCTTCGGCTGTCGGTCCCGGTGCACGCTGGTGGCCGGCAGCCGGGGCTGGATTTCTGTGGGGCCGGCCCGGGGTTGTGTTGAGCCTGCCCGGGCTTTCCCTGGCCCCCCTCCCCGAGAGCCCCCCGGGCGTGGCTCGCTTGGCCGAGGTTGGCTGCGCCTCGTTTCCCGCTCCCGACCTGTGTTGCCAGAGTTGTGTCCGTATCGAAAGGGCAGCGGGGGACATGCAGTGGGGCGTGTGGCCTCGCCTCTCGGCTTCGCTTGCTTGCCTGCGAAGGGGGGCTCGGTGACGGGAGTGTCCGGCCCTGCCGTGTGTTGTTGAAGTCGTCCCCCTTCCTCGGCCCTAAGCCGGGGACCCGCGTGTAGCGGGCAGAATTTTTCCGGGGCGGCGGTCGGCCGCGGTGGCCGGCCGTGTCCCCCCCCCCAGGACGGACCCCGCAACCCAACAGAGAGCGAGCGAGCGAGTGAGCCCCCGAGAGTGTGTCGTGGGCGGGGCGGCGGCGCCTCGCCCTTTCTCGGTATCGGCCGGGCGCGATCGAGGCACCGTGCCGGGGCGGCCCGTGGTGTCTGGCCTGCCCCGGCTGCCGTGGTTGCCGTTGCCGGCGGGGGCTGGGTTTTGCGAGCGGCTCCGTTCTTTTTTATTAAAGCGTGCCGGTGTGCGGGGCAGTGTGGGGGTGCCCGCCCGGCCTCCGTTCTTTTTCTCTCGCGGCCCTAAGCCGCGGCACCGAGAAGCGCGCGCTGACGAAGGGTCACGGGCCGCCACCGAAGCGAAAGCGAAAGGCGAGAGAGAAGGGCTGGCTGTGTTGGCGAGTGAGAAAAGAGACCGTATGTCCGGTGGTTGGAGGGGTTTTACGGGAGGAGTTGAGAGGCGCGTTCTCGCCCCCACCCCTGGCTCGTGACCCCCGTGGCTAGCACGGGTCGTGCGACGCATGGCGTGCTTTTTTTTTTAGTTTTTTTTTTGGTGCGGTGGCTTGCCCTTCCCCCCGGCTTTTTTTCCGGGTGGGAAGCCGATCGCTGCGAGGCGGGCGAAAGCCGGTGGCCCGCGGCGTGGTCGGTGGCAGCTGCTCCGTTTTCCGTTGTCTTGCGGCCCGCGGGCGGGTGGCGGCACCCCCCGCTCTCTTCCTCTGCTGCGTGATCGATCCCGAAGGTTGCAAGCGGCCCGCCGGCGTCGGGGGCCTAGGGAGCGTCGGGGAGGCTCGGCGGCGCCAAGGGAGGGCCTCTCGGGGACGTGTCCCGCTCGCACGCATGTTGGAGCCCTGCTCCGTTGCCGTTGTCCCAGGAACCCGCGGCCGCGGGGGCTCCCCGTTGCCCCGCGGCTGCTTTTCTTTCTGTCCCCGTCCGATCGATGAGGCTTTTCGGGTCGCGTCGGAAAGGGCCCCCGGCGGGCCGGCTCCTCCGGGCGAAGTCTCGGTGGTGTCCGGTCCCTCGAGCAGGGCGGTCTCCTGTCCAATTCGCTTCCCGTCGCAGGCGAGGTGTCGCTCCTTCCGCTTGCCGGGGAAGGAACATCTTTACCGTCCCAGGCTGTGTGATGGCCGCGTGGCCCCGTGAGCACTCA
>NW_028276075.1:55000-70000 GCF_052056855.1 Sturnus vulgaris | reverse complement strand
TGGCGGCCTAATGCTGGGTAGACCTGTTGCCCTCGGCCGGCCTTTGGACGTGGCGGCCGAATGCTGGGTAGACCTGTTGCCCTCGGCCGGCAGTGTTACCGGCCGGCCTAATGCTGGGTAGACCTGTTGCCCTCGGCCCGCCGTGTTACCGGCCAGCCGAATGCTGGGTAGACCTGTTGCCCTCGGCCGGCCTTTGTACGTGGTGGCCGAATGCTGGGTAGACCTGTTGCCCTCGGCCGGCCTTTGGACGTGGCGGCCTAATGCTGGGTAGACCTGTTGCCCTCGGCCGGCCTTTGGACGTGGCGGCCTAATGCTGGGTAGACCTGTTGCCCTCGGCCGGCCTTTGTACCTGACGGCCGAATGCTGGGTAGACCTGTTGCCCTCGGCCGGCCGTGTTACCGGCCAGCCGAATGCTGGGTAGACCTGTTGCCCTCGGCCGGCCTTTGTACCTGACGGCCGAATGCTGGGTAGACCTGTTGCCCTCTGCCGGCCGTCTTTCCGGCTGGCCTAATGCTGGGTAGACCTGTTGCCCTCGGCCGGCCCTGGTACCGGCCGGCATAATGCTGGGTAGACCTGTTGCCCTCGGCCGGTCTTTGTCTCTGGCCACCCGCGGCGTGGTAGTCCTGTTACCGTCGGCCGGCCTTGCAGCCCGGCCGCCGCGCGATGGCGCCCCGTCTCTTCCATCGGACGCGCGGCCCCCTTGTCGTCTCTGCAGCGGCGAGCACGCCTTCGGCGGTCGGCCTGCACGTCCGGCATGACCGCGGGCACTGGCAGCCCAGCAGGCAGCCCTGCTCTCGCGTCTTCTTCCCCCCGGCGAAAGGCGGGGCGTGAAGGCGGGCGACTTTCGGTCCCAGCCGTGCCCAGGTGTCCCTGCCGGCTCCGTGCGCCAGCATCCACTGGCGAGCTCCGCCGGCCTCTTCCCCAGCCGCGGCCCCTGTCCGCTCCGCCGTCATGGTGCCGGCACCCCACTTCCCCAAGCGCTCCCCGACAGGAGCAGGCAGCGTTGTCGCGCCCCCTCCCCGTGCTCGAATGGACCGCGGCCCTGCTCCGGGCTTCATTTCTGCAGCGCGCTCGCTCGCTCGCTCGCTCGCTCGCGCGCTCCCTCCCTCCCCCCCCCCTCCCCCCTCCCCCCGGCCGCCCACCCGCCGCGCTGCCGCCCTGCCGCAGGCTTGAGCGGCGCCGGGGCGGAGGAGGAAGGAACGCCACCAAAGCAAAAGGCTCCGAGAAAGCTGAACAGAGAGCTTCTTTGACCAGGGACAGACGGCGCCAATCATCCCGCCGCCATCCCTGCTTGTGCACCAGGCTCTCCGCCTGCCGACCTCGGCATCAGCCTCCCGCCGCCGCCGTGTAAACTGCCCGGTGGGACCGTGGGCGGGGGCAGGAAGAGGCTGAAAGTGCTGCCAGGGAGGCTGATGGCGGAGGGCGGGGTCGCCCCCAACCGACAATGGGCAGGGCCCGAGGCAGTCTGAAAGCGCTGCCAGGGAGGCTGATGGCGGAGGGCGGGGTCGCCCCCAACCGACAATGGGCAGGGCCCGAGGCAGTCTGAAAGCGCTGCCAGGGAGGCTGAGGGCGGGGGGCGGGGCGCCCCCAACCGACAATGGGCAGGGCCCGAGGCAGTCTGAAAGCGCTGCCAGGGAGGCTGAGGGCGGGGGGCGGGGCGCCCCCAGCCGACAATGGGCAGGGGCCCGAGAGAGTCTGAAAGCGCTGCCAGGGAGGCTGACGGCGGGGGGCAGGGCGCCCCCAGCCGACAATGGGCAGGGGCGGGGAAAGTCTGAAAGCGCTGCATGGGAGGTTGATGGCGGAGGGCGGGCTCGCCCCCAGCGTTAATGGGTGGCTGCGGAAGACGGGGCAGGGACAGGGAGAGGGCAGGCGGCTTCGTGCCGGCCCCGGGCGCCTCGACAGCGAGCCCTCACGGCCCCCCAAACCCGCGCCGAGGCCCCAAGAGCTCTGCAGACCTTCCGCGGAAGAACCGGCCCGAAAGCGGCCACCCGCTTACCGACGGCGGCGCCGGTCGCCTCGATGCAGCCGCCTCCGTGGGGCGGGAAGGGGCAGGGCGAGTTGTGCCAGGGCGCGGCGGCTTTGGCCGAGTTTCGCTGCACGTACGTGCTTCCCCTGGCTGTGCTGCGGCCCGTGAGGTTCTGTTTTGTGGTGGGGGGGGGCTCTGTAGGTAGGGTCTCTGGGGGACGGGGGAGGAGGCGTGGGGTAGGGAGGACGCCGTTTGGGGGGGTCAGTGTGTCAGCAGGGCGAGAACCGGGCACAGGCCACTCCGTCAGCTCGGCTGTGGGCCCAAAGGGATCACAAATAAGATTTGGCAAGAGTTTTGTTTTCCGGAAAAGATTTTCTTTCCGAGTAAATAGAAGAGGCAATCATTCAAAAAAGGCAAAGAGGAAATGAAACAAATCAAATCAAATCAAAACAAAACAAAACAAAACGAAATAAAATAAAATAATAAAATGAAATGAAAAGAAATGAAATGAAATGAAATGATGAAATAAAATGTTGTCGAAAATATGTCTTGGTCTTGAAATCGATTCTGCCGGGCGGGGCAAGGCTGCTGGAGCACTTGGGCTCCGGAGCGTTAAGAGGCTGTGGGGTTTCCCCGGCTCCGAGATGGTACAAGGATGCCTCGTCTACCCGGATCCGCGAAACGTGGCCCGTCCCGCGGCGGCCAGGTCGACGCGGCTCCGGGGCCGGTGGCGTGGGACCGCCGTCGCCGGCGAAGGCGCAGCGGCGGCGGCCGTGGCCGCGACGACCAGGTCTACACGACTCCGGGAAACTTGGCCGGTCCCGCGGCGGCCAGGTCTACTGGGCTCCGGGATGGGCGGCCGCCGTGGCCGCGGCGACCAGGTCTACCCGCCTCCGGGACCGGCGGCGTGGGTCCGCCGTCGAGGGCGAGGGCGCTGCGACGGCCGCGGCGACCGGGTCTACCTAGCTCCGGTGCGACCCGGGCTGCGTGCAGCATGGCGAAGGTAGACCTGTGGTCCGCATCACGGCGTGGGCAGACCTGGTGTCCGCAGCATGGAGCGGGTAGACATGTTGTCCGCCGCATGGAGTGGGTAGACCTGTTGTCCGCGTAATGGAGTAGTTAGACCTGGTGTCCGCAGCTTGGAGTGGGTAGACCTGTTGTCCGCAGCAAGCCGTGGGTAGACCTGGTGTCCGCAGCATGCCCTGGGTAGACCTGGTGTCCGCAGCTTGGTAGACCTGTTGCCCGTTTCATGGCTGGGTAGACCTGGTGTCCGCAGCAAGCCGTGGGTAGACCTGGTGTCCGCAGCTTGGTAGACCTGTTGCCCGTTTCATGGCTGGGTAGACCTGTTGTCCGCAGCATTGAGTTGGTAGACCTGGTGTCCGCAGCATGCCCTGGGTAGACCTGGTGTCCGCAGCTTGGTAGACCTGTTGCCCGTTTCATGGCTGGGTAGACCTGTTGTCCGCAGCATTGAGTGGGTAGACCTGGTGTCCGCAGCATGCCCTGGGTAGACCTGGTGTCCGCAGCTTGGTAGACCTGTTGCCCGTTTCATGGCTGGGTAGACCTGGTGTCCGCAGCAAGCCGTGAGTAGACCTGTTGCCCGTTTCATGGCTGGGTAGACCTGGTGTCCGCAGCATGCCCTGGGTAGACCTGGTGTCCGCAGCTTGGTAGACCTGTTGCCCGTTTCATGGCTGGGTAGACCTGTTGTCCGCAGCAAGCCGTGGGTAGACCTGGTGTCCGCAGCTTGGTAGACCTGTTGCCCGTTTCATGGCTGGGTAGACCTGGTGTCCGCAGCTTGGTAGACCTGTTGCCCGTTTCATGGCTGGGTAGACCTGGTGTCCGCAGCAAGCCGTGAGTAGACCTGTTGCCCGTTTCATGGCTGGGTAGACCTGGTGTCCGCAGCATGCCCTGGGTAGACCTGGTGTCCGCAGCTTGGTAGACCTGTTGCCCGTTTCATGGCTGGGTAGACCTGTTGTCCGCAGCAAGCCGTGAGTAGACCTGTTGCCCGTTTCATGGCTGGGTAGACCTGTTGTCCGCAGCATGCCCTGGGTAGACCTGGTGTCCGCAGCTTGGTAGACCTGTTGCCCGTTTCATGGCTGGGTAGACCTGGTGTCCGCAGCATTGAGTTGGTAGACCTGGTGTCCGCTACATACCCTGGGTAGACCTGGTGTCCGCAGCTTGGTAGACCTGTTGCCCGTTTCATGGCTGGGTAGACCTGGTGTCCGCAGCATTGAGTTGGTAGACCTGGTGTCCGCAGCATGCCCTGGGTAGACCTGTTGTCCGCAGCTTGGTAGACCTGTTGCCCGATTCATGGCTGGGTAGACCTGGTGTCCGCAGCAAGCCGTGAGTAGACCTGTTGCCCGTTTCATGGCTGGGTAGACCTGGTGTCCGCAGCATGCCCTGGGTAGACCTGGTGTCCGCAGCTTGGTATACCTGTTGCCCGTTTCATGGCTGGGTAAACCTGGTGTCCGCAGCAAGCCGTGAGTAGACCTGTTGCCCGTTTCATGGCTGGGTAGACCTGGTGTCCGCAGCATGCCCTGGGTAGACCTGGTGTCCGCAGCTTGGTAGACCTGTTGCCCGTTTCATGGCTGGGTAGACCTGGTGTCCGCAGCATGCCCTGGGTAGACCTGGTGTCCGCAGCTTGGTAGACCTGTTGCCCGTTTCATGGCTGGGTAGACCTGGTGTCCGCAGCATTGAGTTGGTAGACCTGGTGTCCGCAGCAAGCCGTGGGTAGACCTGGTGTCCGCAGCTTGGTAGACCTGTTGCCCGTTTCATGGCTGGGTAGACCTGTTGTCCGCAGCATTGAGTTGGTAGACCTGTTGCCCGTTTCATGGCTGGGTAGACCTGGTGTCCGCAGCTTGGTAGACCTGTTGCCCGTTTCATGGCTGGGTAGACTTGGTGTCCGCAGCAAGCCGTGAGTAGACCTGGTGCCCGTTTCATGGCTGGGTAGACCTGGTGTCCGCAGCAAGCCGTGGGTAGACCTGGTGTCCGCAGCTTGGTAGACCTGTTGCCCGATTCATGGCTGGGTAGACCTGTTGTCCGCAGCATTGAGTGGGTAGACCTGGTGTCCGCAGCATGCCCTGGGTAGACCTGGTGTCCGCAGCTTGGTAGACCTGTTGCCCGTTTCATGGCTGGGTAGACCTGGTGTCCGCAGCAAGCCGTGGGTAGACCTGGTGTCCGCAGCATGCCCTGGGTAGACCTGGTGTCCGCAGCTTGGTAGACCTGTTGCCCGTTTCATGGCTGGGTAGACCTGGTGTCCGCAGCATTGAGTTGGTAGACCTGTTGCCCGTTTCATGGCTGGGTAGACCTGGTGTCCGCAGCAAGCCGTGAGTAGACCTGTTGCCCGTTTCATGGCTGGGTAGACCTGTTGTCCGCAGCATGCCCTGGGTAGACCTGGTGTCCGCAGCTTGGTAGACCTGTTGCCCGTTTCATGGCTGGGTAGACCTGTTGTCCGCAGCAAGCCGTGGGTAGACCTGGTGTCCGCAGCATGCCCTGGGTAGACCTGGTGTCCGCAGCTTGGTAGACCTGTTGCCCGTTTCATGGCTGGGTAGACCTGGTGTCCGCAGCAAGCCGTGGGTAGACCTGGTGTCCGCAGCATGCCCTGGGTAGACCTGGTGTCCGCAGCTTGGTAGACCTGTTGCCCGTTTCATGGCTGGGTAGACCTGGTGTCCGCAGCAAGCCGTGAGTAGACCTGTTGCCCGTTTCATGGCTGGGTAGACCTGTTGTCCGCAGCATGCCCTGGGTAGACCTGTTGTCCGCAGCTTGGTAGACCTGTTGCCCGTTTCATGGCTGGGTAGACCTGTTGTCCGCAGCAAGCCGTGAGTAGACCTGTTGCCCGTTTCATGGCTGGGTAGACCTGGTGTCCGCAGCATGCCCTGGGTAGACCTGGTGTCCGCAGCTTGGTAGACCTGTTGCCCGTTTCATGGCTGGGTAGACCTGTTGTCCGCAGCAAGCCGTGGGTAGACCTGGTGTCCGCAGCTTGGTAGACCTGTTGCCCGATTCATGCCTGGGTAGACCTGTTGTCCGCAGCAAGCCGTGGGTAGACCTGGTGTCCGCAGCTTGGTAGACCTGTTGCCCGTTTCATGGCTGGGTAGACCTGGTGTCCGCAGCATTGAGTTGGTAGACCTGTTGTCCGCAGCAAGCCGTGGGTAGACCTGGTGTCCGCAGCTTGGTAGACCTGTTGCCCGTTTCATGGCTGGGTAGACCTGTTGTCCGCAGCATTGAGTTGGTAGACCTGTTGCCCGTTTCATGGCTGGGTAGACCTGTTGTCCGCAGCTTGGTAGACCTGTTGCCCGTTTCATGGCTGGGTAGACCTGGTGTCCGCAGCAAGCCGTGAGTAGACCTGGTGCCCGTTTCATGGCTGGGTAGACCTGTTGTCCGCAGCAAGCCGTGGGTAGACCTGGTGTCCGCAGCTTGGTAGACCTGTTGCCCGATTCATGGCTGGGTAGACCTGTTGTCCGCAGCAAGCCGTGGGTAGACCTGGTGTCCGCAGCATGCCCTGGGTAGACCTGTTGCCCGCAGCATTGAGTTGGTAGACCTGTTGCCCGTTTCATGGCTGGGTAGACCTGGTGTCCGCAGCATTGAGTTGGTAGACCTGGTGTCCGCAGCATGCCCTGGGTAGACCTGGTGTCCGCAGCTTGGTAGACCTGTTGCCCGTTTCATGCCTGGGTAGACCTGTTGTCCGCAGCAAGCCGTGGGTAGACCTGGTGTCCGCAGCATGCCCTGGGTAGACCTGGTGTCCGCAGCTTGGTAGACCTGTTGCCCGTTTCATGGCTGGGTAGACCTGTTGTCCGCAGCATTGAGTTGGTAGACCTGTTGCCCGTTTCATGGCTGGGTAGACCTGGTGTCCGCAGCATTGAGTGAGTAGACCTGTTGCCCGTTTCATGGCTGGGTAGACCTGGTGTCCGCAGCTTGGTAGACCTGTTGCCCGTTTCATGGCTGGGTAGACCTGGTGTCCGCAGCATGCCCTGGGTAGACCTGGTGTCCGCAGCTTGGTAGACCTGTTGCCCGTTTCATGGCTGGGTAGACCTGGTGTCCGCAGCAAGCCGTGGGTAGACCTGGTGTCCGCAGCTTGGTAGACCTGTTGCCCGTTTCATGGCTGGGTAGACCTGTTGTCCGCAGCATTGAGTTGGTAGACCTGTTGTCCGCAGCAAGCCGTGGGTAGACCTGGTGTCCGCAGCATGCCCTGGGTAGACCTGGTGTCCGCAGCTTGGTAGACCTCTTGCCCGTTTCATGGCTGGGTAGACCTGTTGTCCGCAGCAAGCCGTGGGTAGACCTGGTGTCCGCAGCATGCCCTGGGTAGACCTGGTGTCCGCAGCTTGGTAGACCTGTTGCCCGTTTCATGGCTGGGTAGACCTGGTGTCCGCAGCAAGCCGTGAGTAGACCTGTTGCCCGTTTCATGGCTGGGTAGACCTGGTGTCCGCAGCATGCCCTGGGTAGACCTGGTGTCCGCAGCTTGGTAGACCTATTGCCCGTTTCATGGCTGGGTAGACCTGGTGTCCGCAGCAAGCCGTGAGTAGACCTGTTGCCCGTTTCATGGCTGGGTAGACCTGGTGTCCGCAGCATGCCCTGGGTAGACCTGGTGTCCGCAGCTTGGTAGACCTGTTGCCCGTTTCATGGCTGGGTAGACCTGTTGTCCGCAGCAAGCCGTGGGTAGACCTGGTGTCCGGAGCTTGGTAGACCTGTTGCCCGATTCATGCCTGGGTAGACCTGTTGTCCGCAGCAAGCCGTGGGTAGACCTGGTGTCCGCAGCTTGGTAGACCTGTTGCCCGATTCATGCCTGGGTAGACCTGTTGCCCGCAGCATTGAGTTGGTAGACCTGTTGCCCGTTTCATGGCTGGGTAGACCTGGTGTCCGCAGCATTGAGTTGGTAGACCTGGTGTCCGCAGCATGCCCTGGGTAGACCTGGTGTCCGCAGCTTGGTAGACCTGTTGCCCGTTTCATGGCTGGGTAGACCTGTTGTCCGCAGCATTGAGTTGGTAGACCTGGTGTCCGCAGCATGCCCTGGGTAGACCTGGTGTCCGCAGCTTGGTAGACCTGTTGCCCGTTTCATGGCTGGGTAGACCTGGTGTCCGCAGCTTGGTAGACCTGTTGCCTGTTTCATGGCTGGGTAGACCTGGTGTCCGCAGCAAGCCGTGAGTAGACCTGTTGCCCGTTTCATGGCTGGGTAGACCTGGTGTCCGCAGCATGCCCTGGGTAGACCTGGTGTCCGCAGCTTGGTAGACCTGTTGCCCGTTTCATGGCTGGGTAGACCTGTTGTCCGCTGCAAGCCGTGAGTAGACCTGTTGCCCGTTTCATGGCTGGGTAGACCTGGTGTCCGCAGCATGCCCTGGGTAGACCTGGTGTCCGCAGCTTGGTAGACCTGTTGCCCGTTTCATGGCTGGGTAGACCTGTTGTCCGCAGCATTGAGTGGGTAGACCTGTTGCCCGTTTCATGGCTGGGTAGACCTGTTGTCCGCAGCAAGCCGTGGGTAGACCTGGTGTCCGGAGCTTGGTAGACCTGTTGCCCGATTCATGCCTGGGTAGACCTGTTGTCCGCAGCAAGCCGTGGGTAGACCTGGTGTCCGCAGCATGCCCTGGGTAGACCTGGTGTCCGCAGCTTGGTAGACCTGTTGCCCGTTTCATGGCTGGGTAGACCTGGTGTCCGCAGCAAGCCGTGAGTAGACCTGTTGCCCGTTTCATGGCTGGGTAGACCTGGTGTCCGCAGCATGCCCTGGGTAGACCTGGTGTCCGCAGCTTGGTTGACCTGTTGCCCGTTTCATGGCTGGGTAGACCTGTTGTCCGCAGCAAGCCGTGGGTAGACCTGGTGTCCGCAGCATGCCCTGGGTAGACCTGGTGTCCGCAGCCTGGTAGACCTGTTGCCCGTTTCATGGCTGGGTAGACCTGGTGTCCGCAGCAAGCCGTGGGTAGACCTGGTGTCCGCAGCATGCCCTGGGTAGACCTGGTGTCCGCAGCTTGGTAGACCTGTTGCCCGTTTCATGGCTGGGTAGACCTGGTGTCCGCAGCAAGCCGTGAGTAGACCTGTTGCCCGTTTCATGGCTGGGTAGACCTGTTGTCCGCAGCATGCCCTGGGTAGACCTGTTGTCCGCAGCTTGGTAGACCTGTTGCCCGTTTCATGGCTGGGTAGGCCTGGTGTCCGCAGCATGCCCTGGGTAGACCTGGTGTCCGCAGCTTGGTAGACCTGTTGCCCGTTTCATGGCTGGGTAGACCTGGTGTCCGCAGCAAGCCGTGGGTAGACCTGGTGTCCGCAGCTTGGTAGACCTGTTGCCCGATTCATGCCTGGGTAGACCTGTTGTCCGCAGCATTGAGTGGGTAGACCTGGTGTCCGCAGCTTGGTAGACCTGTTGCCCGTTTCATGGCTGGGTAGACCTGTTGTCCGCAGCATTGAGTTGGTAGACCTGTTGCCCGTTTCATGGCTGGGTAGACCTGGTGTCCGCAGCATTGAGTGAGTAGACCTGTTGCCCGTTTCATGGCTGGGTAGACCTGGTGTCCGCAGCTTGGTAGACCTGTTGCCCGTTTCATGGCTGGGTAGACCTGGTGTCCGCAGCATGCCCTGGGTAGACCTGGTGTCCGCAGCTTGGTAGACCTGTTGCCCGTTTCATGGCTGGGTAGACCTGGTGTCCGCAGCATTGAGTTGGTAGACCTGTTGTCCGCAGCAAGCCGTGGGTAGACCTGGTGTCCGCAGCATGCCCTGGGTAGACCTGGTGTCCGCAGCTTGGTAGACCTGTTGCCCGATTCATGCCTGGGTAGACCTGTTGTCCGCAGCAAGCCGTGGGTAGACCTGGTGTCCGCAGCATGCCCTGGGTAGACCTGGTGTCCGCAGCTTGGTAGACCTGTTGCCCGTTTCATGGCTGGGTAGACCTGGTGTCCGCAGCAAGCCGTGAGTAGACCTGTTGCCCGTTTCATGGCTGGGTAGACCTGGTGTCCGCAGCATGCCCTGGGTAGACCTGGTGTCCGCAGCTTGGTAGACCTGTTGCCCGTTTCATGGCTGGGTAGACCTGGTGTCCGCAGCAAGCCGTGAGTAGACCTGTTGCCCGTTTCATGGCTGGGTAGACCTGGTGTCCGCAGCATGCCCTGGGTAGACCTGGTGTCCGCAGCTTGGTAGACCTGTTGCCCGTTTCATGGCTGGGTAGACCTGTTGTCCGCAGCAAGCCGTGGGTAGACCTGGTGTCCGGAGCTTGGTAGACCTGTTGCCCGATTCATGCCTGGGTAGACCTGTTGTCCGCAGCATTGAGTGGGTAGACCTGGTGTCCGCAGCATGCCCTGGGTAGACCTGGTGTCCGCAGCTTGGTAGACCTGTTGCCCGTTTCATGGCTGGGTAGACCTGTTGTCCGCAGCAAGCCGTGAGTAGACCTGTTGCCCGTTTCATGGCTGGGTAGACCTGGTGTCCGCAGCATGCCCTGGGTAGACCTGGTGTCCGCAGCTTGGTAGACCTGTTGCCCGTTTCATGGCTGGGTAGACCTGTTGTCCGCAGCAAGCCGTGGGTAGACCTGGTGTCCGGAGCTTGGTAGACCTGTTGCCCGATTCATGCCTGGGTAGACCTGTTGTCCGCAGCATTGAGTGGGTAGACCTGGTGTCCGCAGCATGCCCTGGGTAGACCTGTTGTCCGCAGCTTGGTAGACCTGTTGCCCGTTTCATGGCTGGGTAGACCTGTTGTCCGCAGCAAGCCGTGAGTAGACCTGTTGCCCGTTTCATGGCTGGGTAGACCTGTTGTCCGCAGCATGCCCTGGGTAGACCTGGTGTCCGCAGCTTGGTAGACCTGTTGCCCGTTTCATGGCTGGGTAGACCTGGTGTCCGCAGCAAGCCGTGGGTAGACCTGGTGTCCGCAGCATGCCCTGGGTAGACCTGGTGTCCGCAGCTTGGTAGACCTGTTGCCCGTTTCATGGCTGGGTAGACCTGTTGTCCGCAGCAACCCGTGGGTAGACCTGGTGTCCGGAGCTTGGTAGACCTGTTGCCCGATTCATGCCTGGGTAGACCTGTTGTCCGCAGCATTGAGTGGGTAGACCTGGTGTCCGCAGCATGCCCTGGGTAGACCTGGTGTCCGCAGCTTGGTAGACCTGTTGCCCGTTTCATGGCTGGGTAGACCTGGTGTCCGCAGCAAGCCGTGAGTAGACCTGTTGCCCGTTTCATGGCTGGGTAGACCTGGTGTCCGCAGCATGCCCTGGGTAGACCTGGTGTCCGCAGCTTGGTAGACCTGTTGCCCGTTTCATGGCTGGGTAGACCTGTTGTCCGCAGCAAGCCGTGGGTAGACCTGGTGTCCGGAGCTTGGTAGACCTGTTGCCCGATTCATGCCTGGGTAGACCTGTTGTCCGCAGCATTGAGTGGGTAGACCTGGTGTCCGCAGCATGCCCTGGGTAGACCTGGTGTCCGCAGCTTGGTAGACCTGTTGCCCGTTTCATGGCTGGGTAGACCTGGTGTCCGCAGCAAGCCGTGAGTAGACCTGTTGCCCGTTTCATGGCTGGGTAGACCTGGTGTCCGCAGCATGCCCTGGGTAGACCTGGTGTCCGCAGCTTGGTAGACCTGTTGCCCGTTTCATGGCTGGGTAGACCTGTTGTCCGCAGCAAGCCGTGGGTAGACCTGGTGTCCGGAGCTTGGTAGACCTGTTGCCCGATTCATGCCTGGGTAGACCTGTTGTCCGCAGCATTGAGTGGGTAGACCTGGTGTCCGCAGCATGCCCTGGGTAGACCTGTTGTCCGCAGCTTGGTAGACCTGTTGCCCGTTTCATGGCTGGGTAGACCTGTTGTCCGCAGCAAGCCGTGAGTAGACCTGTTGCCCGTTTCATGGCTGGGTAGACCTGGTGTCCGCAGCATGCCCTGGGTAGACCTGGTGTCCGCAGCTTGGTAGACCTGTTGCCCGTTTCATGGCTGGGTAGACCTGGTGTCCGCAGCAAGCCGTGGGTAGACCTGGTGTCCGCAGCATGCCCTGGGTAGACCTGGTGTCCGCAGCTTGGTAGACCTGTTGCCCGTTTCATGGCTGGGTAGACCTGGTGTCCGCAGCAAGCCGTGGGTAGACCTGGTGTCCGCAGCATGCCCTGGGTAGACCTGGTGTCCGCAGCTTGGTAGACCTGTTGCCCGTTTCATGGCTGGGTAGACCTGGTGTCCGCAGCAAGCCGTGGGTAGACCTGGTGTCCGGAGCTTGGTAGACCTGTTGCCCGATTCATGCCTGGGTAGACCTGTTGTCCGCAGCATTGAGTGGGTAGACCTGGTGTCCGCAGCATGCCCTGGGTAGACCTGGTGTCCGCAGCTTGGTAGACCTGTTGCCCGTTTCATGGCTGGGTAGACCTGTTGTCCGCAGCAAGCCGTGGGTAGACCTGGTGTCCGGAGCTTGGTAGACCTGTTGCCCGATTCATGCCTGGGTAGACCTGTTGTCCGCAGCATTGAGTGGGTAGACCTGGTGTCCGCAGCATGCCCTGGGTAGACCTGTTGTCCGCAGCTTGGTAGACCTGTTGCCCGTTTCATGGCTGGGTAGACCTGGTGTCCGCAGCAAGCCGTGAGTAGACCTGTTGCCCGTTTCATGGCTGGGTAGACCTGGTGTCCGCAGCATGCCCTGGGTAGACCTGGTGTCCGCAGCTTGGTAGACCTGTTGCCCGTTTCATGGCTGGGTAGACCTGTTGTCCGCAGCAAGCCGTGGGTAGACCTGGTGTCCGCAGCATGCCCTGGGTAGACCTGGTGTCCGCAGCTTGGTAGACCTGTTGCCCGTTTCATGGCTGGGTAGACCTGGTGTCCGCAGCAAGCCGTGGGTAGACCTGGTGTCCGCAGCATGCCCTGGGTAGACCTGGTGTCCGCAGCTTGGTAGACCTGTTGCCCGTTTCATGGCTGGGTAGACCTGTTGTCCGCAGCAAGCCGTGGGTAGACCTGGTGTCCGCAGCATGCCCTGGGTAGACCTGGTGTCCGCAGCTTGGTAGACCTGTTGCCCGTTTCATGCCCTGGGTAGACCTGTTGTCCGCAGCTGGGTAGACCTGTTGTCCGCAGCAAGCCGTGGGTAGACCTGGTGTCCGCAGCATGCCCTGGGTAGACCTGGTGTCCGCAGCTTGGTAGACCTGTTGCCCGTTTCATGGCTGGGTAGACCTGGTGTCCGCAGCAAGCCGTGGGTAGACCTGGTGTCCGCAGCATGCCCTGGGTAGACCTGGTGTCCGCAGCTTGGTAGACCTGTTGCCCGTTTCATGGCTGGGTAGACCTGGTGTCCGCAGCAAGCCGTGGGTAGACCTGGTGTCCGCAGCATGCCCTGGGTAGACCTGGTGTCCGCAGCTTGGTAGACCTGTTGCCCGTTTCATGGCTGGGTAGACCTGGTGTCCGCAGCAAGCCGTGGGTAGACCTGGTGTCCGGAGCTTGGTAGACCTGTTGCCCGATTCATGCCTGGGTAGACCTGTTGTCCGCAGCATTGAGTGGGTAGACCTGGTGTCCGCAGCATGCCCTGGGTAGACCTGTTGTCCGCAGCTTGGTAGACCTGTTGCCCGTTTCATGGCTGGGTAGACCTGTTGTCCGCAGCAAGCCGTGGGTAGACCTGGTGTCCGGAGCTTGGTAGACCTGTTGCCCGATTCATGCCTGGGTAGACCTGTTGTCCGCAGCATTGAGTGGGTAGACCTGGTGTCCGCAGCATGCCCTGGGTAGACCTGTTGTCCGCAGCTTGGTAGACCTGTTGCCCGTTTCATGGCTGGGTAGACCTGTTGTCCGCAGCAAGCCGTGAGTAGACCTGTTGCCCGTTTCATGGCTGGGTAGACCTGGTGTCCGCAGCATGCCCTGGGTAGACCTGGTGTCCGCAGCTTGGTAGACCTGTTGCCCGTTTCATGGCTGGGTAGACCTGTTGTCCGCAGCATTGAGTGGGTAGACCTGGTGTCCGCAGCATGCCCTGGGTAGACCTGGTGTCCGCAGCTTGGTAGACCTGTTGCCCGTTTCATGGCTGGGTAGACCTGGTGTCCGCAGCAAGCCGTGGGTAGACCTGGTGTCCGCAGCATGCCCTGGGTAGACCTGGTGTCCGCAGCTTGGTAGACCTGTTGCCCGTTTCATGGCTGGGTAGACCTGTTGTCCGCAGCAAGCCGTGGGTAGACCTGGTGTCCGCAGCATGCCCTGGGTAGACCTGGTGTCCGCAGCTTGGTAGACCTGTTGCCCGTTTCATGCCCTGGGTAGACCTGTTGTCCGCAGCTGGGTAGACCTGTTGTCCGCAGCAAGCCGTGGGTAGACCTGGTGTCCGCAGCATGCCCTGGGTAGACCTGGTGTCCGCAGCTTGGTAGACCTGTTGCCCGTTTCATGGCTGGGTAGACCTGTTGTCCGCAGCAAGCCGTCGGTAGACCTGTTGCCCGTTTCATGGCTGGTAGACCTGTTGTCCGCCGCCGGCCTGGAAGTACTCCAAGGGGTCGCTGTTTCTCGCTGCCTCCGGCTATGTCATCGTAGAAGGCGGCGTGCGCCACTGCGCCCCCTCGGTCACGTACATCGGTTCTCTTTCCGGCCTCCGCCGCTTCGGGCCCATCTGTCCGTATTATGGGAACGAGGTGACGGGCCGTATCCCCACAGGCTGTTGCCGTGCCTGTGTCCGTGGCGGAGAAGGGCGGACGCGCGTGCGGTCGCCAGGGCCAGAAGAACACCGCCGATGTCGGGGCGAGTCGCGTGGCTTCGTCCGGCTTCCCGTCTTACCCAGTTCGACTGGGACAGGTTAGCCCAGAGAGAGAGACCGATGCGATCCGAGAGCCGCTCCCCGGCCCAGGCGAGGCTGCGTGCTCAGTCGGGGGAGAAGCGAGAAAGCCCCCAGAGAGACCGATGCGATCCGAGAGCCGCTCCCCGGCCCAGGCCGAGGCTGCGTGTTCAGTCCGGGGGAGAAGCGAGAAAGCCCCCAGAGAGAGCGATGCGATCCGAGAGCCACCGCGCTCCCCCGGCCCAGGCGAGGCTGCGTTGTTCCAGGCGGGGGAGAAGCGAGAAAAAGGCCCAGAGAGAGGGCGAGAAAGCCGCGAGTGTGTCCCGCTCCGGCCCGGCTGCTGCCGGTTTCGTGACAACGGGGAGCCGGGCGCCTGCTCGCTCCCCCGGGGATGGTGGCGGGCGAGGCGGC
>NW_028276075.1:47500-50000 GCF_052056855.1 Sturnus vulgaris | reverse complement strand
CGCCCCCCTTCCGTCGTCTCTTCGCCCGCCGGGCGACGGCCGGCCGTCCGGCCGTCGCGCGCAACGGCGGCCGATGGCGCAAGGCGATGGCCAACGTGTGTAAAAAGGGTGCGCGCGGGAAGGCCTTCGGGGCTCGGAGGAGGCGGCTCCTCCGGCCCTTCCCCAGAGCGCGGGGGGGGACGCGGGGCTTTGCCGCCCGGCAAAATCCCGCTCTCCTTGGCCGAGCGGCCTCCTCGCGCGGCAGAGGAGCTCCCGAGGGCCGGGCTCCGGCAGTTCCGGGTCGCGCCTCCAGGGGGAGCGCGCACGTGCGCGAGCCGCCGCCGGGTGGCGCGGCGGCGACGGTCCGCACCGTCGTCGCCGTGGCCTCTCTCGGCCGGGGGTGTGCGAGGTTTCTCGGTGGCTGGGCCGTGTTCCCCGCGCCGGCGGGGCGGCCCGAGCCGCGGTGGTCCTCTCGGGCGCAGCGCCGGGCTACTGAGGGAAACCCCGGGCCCCGAGAAGGATTGCCGCGGTGATGGCAGCGGACGTCGGGCGCGCCCCCGCCGGTGGACGCTCCCCCGAGGGTGGCAGCGGGGGAGGCACCCCGGCGGGGCCATGCAGGTCGTTTCCCTCACCCCAGGGCCAGGTACCTAGCGCTTCGCGCCTCGGCGGTCTCCTGCCGGTTTCCCTCGGCGTCGTCAAACGCCTGTTGGGGGCCGAAAGGGCCGCCGAGCCGGGCGGAGGTTTAAAGACTCGGGCGGCCCGGCACGGCCCCGCCGCGGCGGCGGCGGCGGTGGCGGCGGCGGCAGCGGGTGTCGGGCGGTGGCGGCGCGGGGCGCCATCGAGGGGTGGGGAGCTACTCCCGCCGATCCCCTGCGGTGGCGTGTCCGTCGCGACCGGCCGCGCTCGCCGTCGTCGGCGTCCCGCCGCGCTTGCCCGCGCGCGGGGGCCACCCGTGCCGGGCCGGGGAAGGGGCGCCCTGCCCCCCCCCTCTCTGCGGCCCGGTCTCGGCGGAGAGGCCGCGGCGCGCGATCGGCCGCGGGGGGCCGACCCCGCTGGCCTCTGCGATGCGGGGCGACGCCGGCAGAGGGCGCGCGCTCTCTGCCTTACCTACCTCAGCTGCGGGGTTGCGGCCGCCGGGGCCCGCCGCGCTCTCTCGCTCTTTCTCCTTAGCCGCCGCCGCGGGCTCGCGGGCGGCGCCGCGTCAGGCGCGACCGCGCGCCTCTCGCCTCGACGGCCTTGTCGCCTCGAACCGCACCGCGGCGGCGCCGGCCGCCGGCCACCCCTGACTCGGAGCGCTGTCCCCGCCCGTTGGGGCGCAGCGCTCGGCCGGCTCCTCCATCGCCGGAGGTCCGGCGGGCGCGGGCGACCCCGTGCCGAGCGGCGGCGTCGCCGCTCGGCGAGTGTCCCCGCCCCCCCCGGGGGGGGGGGACGGTCGGCCGCGAGGCGCCCGCCTTCACCGGCGGCCGTCCCGGCCCGGGCCCCGCCCGTCCGCTTCCCCGTCGCCCTTCCCGGCCGCGTGTGGGCCAAAAAAAAGGGGAGGCGTGCGGGGCGGCCGCGGGGGCGCTTCCCCGTCCGGTCCCCGAGTGGAAACGAGGGGAGCGGGCGGTGCCCCCCGGCTCAGCCGCCGTACGCCTGCCCGCTGGGCGCGTGCTCGCGGAAGGGCAGCTCGGCGGTGCGAAGCGGCGGCGGTCCCGGGAGTGCGGCCGCGGGTGGCGGAGGGGTTTTGCCGAGCGGCAGACCTCGGGCGCTCCGCGATGCCGGCTCGGGTCTCGGCGGCGTCCCGCCTCCGGCGCCGGTGGCGGAGCGCGGCCCGCCGGGCGTTCGCCTTCCGGCGGGCAAGCGGTCCCGCGCCAGGGGTTGCGCCGGCGGAACGGTCCCGCCGCCGCGTGGCGTTTCGGGCGACGTTCAGGGGCCGCTGGCGGGAGAGCCGGCCCCCGCGTTTTGGCGCGGCGGCGTTCCGCGAGTCGGCGGAGCGGTGAAAAGGAGAAGCCAGGGAGTGAGCCGGGAGCGGCGGGGGCCGGCGGTCGCGCCCCCGGCCCGCGAACGCGTAGTCGTCCCGTGATCGAGAGGCCGGGCGGGCCACCGTGCCCCCCGCGGTCCGGCGCGTTGCCGCACAAGCCCCTCCGCGCGGAGGTCGGGCCGAGCCCGGGCGCCTGGGCCGCCTCCGAAGGACGGCACGCGAGGCGGCGTCTCCCCTCGCGGGGGGAGGCGGTCGGGGGCGCGGGCCCCTCCGCCTTTCTTTGGCCGACCTTCGGAGCGTTGCGCGGGGTTTCTCTTTTTTGCCCCGCGCTTTCTCCTCCTCCTCCTCCGTTTGTGTGTGCTCGTACGGTCGAAGCGGGGCGCGCGGGGGCGCGCGCGTCCCTGCAGAAACAGAAAAGGGGCCGCTTCACGCGAGCGGTCCCGAAAGCCAGACAACTCTTAGCGGTGGATCACTCGGCTCGTGCGTCGATGAAGAACGCAGCTAGCTGCGAGAATTAATGTGAATTGCAGGACACATTGATCATCGACACTTCGAACGCAC
>NW_028276075.1:10000-40000 GCF_052056855.1 Sturnus vulgaris | reverse complement strand
GCGGCGGCAGCGGCGGCGGCGGCGGCGGCGGCAGCGGCGGCGGCGGGTTTCCCTTCACCGCGCGCGCGCGCGGTGAGAGGGGGATCCGTTTGCTGCCGTCTCCAGGCGGCGAGGTAGACCTGGTGCCGGCGGGGACCCGGGGCGCCGCGCGCCGCACCCATCGCGCCCCATCCACAAGCGTCGTTGGTCGGCGTTTGGGGGGCCAAGACGGTGGCACGCGGAGCCCGGTTCGGCGCCCTGCCGTCCTGGCAGGTGCTGGGTAGACCTGTTGCCCTCGGCCGGCCTTTGTACCTGACGGCCGAATGCTGGGTAGACCTGTTGCCCTCGGCCTGCCGTTTTACCGGCCGGCCTAATGCTGAGTAGACCTGTTGCCCTCTGCCGGCCGTGTTACCGGCCGGCCTAATGCTGGGTAGACCTGTTGCCCTCGGCCGGCCTTTGGACGTGGCGGCCTAATGCTGGGTAGACCTGTTGCCCTCGGCCGGCCTTTGTACCTGACGGCCGAATGCTGGGTAGACCTGTTGCCCTCTGCCGGCCGGCCTAATGCTGGGTAGACCTGTTGCCCTCGGCCGGCCTTTGGACGTGGCGGCCGAATGCTGGGTAGACCTGTTGCCCTCGGCCGGCCTTTGGACGTGGCGGCCGAATGCTGGGTAGACCTGTTGCCCTCGGCCGGCCTTTGGACGTGGCGGCCTAATGCTGGTTAGACCTGTTGCCCTCGGCCGGCCTTTGTACCTGACGGCCGAATGCTGGGTAGACCTGTTGCCCTCGGCCTGCCGTTTTACCGGCCGGCCTAATGCTGAGTAGACCTGTTGCCCTCTGCCGGCCGTGTTACCGGCCGGCCTAATGCTGGGTAGACCTGTTGCCCTCGGCCGGCCTTTGGACGTGGCGGCCTAATGCTGGGTAGACCTGTTGCCCTCGGCCGGCCTTTGTACCTGACGGCCGAATGCTGGGTAGACCTGTTGCCCTCTGCCGGCCGGCCTAATGCTGGGTAGACCTGTTGCCCTCGGCCGGCCTTTGGACGTGGCGGCCTAATGCTGGGTAGACCTGTTGCCCTCGGCCGGCCTTTGGACGTGGCGGCCGAATGCTGGGTAGACCTGTTGCCCTCGGCCGGCCTTTGGACGTGGCGGCCTAATGCTGGGTAGACCTGTTGCCCTCGGCCGGCCTTTGGACGTGGCGGCCGAATGCTGGGTAGACCTGTTGCCCTCGGCCGGCCTTTGGACGTGGCGGCCTAATGCTGGGTAGACCTGTTGCCCTCGGCCGGCCTTTGGACGTGGCGGCCTAATGCTGGGTAGACCTGTTGCCCTCGGCCGGCCGTGTTACCGGCCGGCCTAATGCTGGGTAGACCTGTTGCCCTCGGCCGGCCTTTGGACGTGGCGGCCGAATGCTGGGTAGACCTGTTGCCCTCGGCCGGCCTTTGGACGTGGCGGCCGAATGCTGGGTAGACCTGTTGCCCTCGGCCGGCCTTTGGACGTGGCGGCCGAATGCTGGGTAGACCTGTTGCCCTCGGCCGGCCTTTGGACGTGGCGGCCTAATGCTGGTTAGACCTGTTGCCCTCGGCCGGCCTTTGTACCTGACGGCCGAATGCTGGGTAGACCTGTTGCCCTCGGCCTGCCGTTTTAACGGCCGGCCTAATGCTGAGTAGACCTGTTGCCCTCTGCCGGCCGTGTTACCGGCCGGCCTAATGCTGGGTAGACCTGTTGCCCTCGGCCGGCCTTTGGACGTGGCGGCCTAATGCTGGGTAGACCTGTTGCCCTCGGCCGGCCTTTGTACCTGACGGCCGAATGCTGGGTAGACCTGTTGCCCTCTGCCGGCCGGCCTAATGCTGGGTAGACCTGTTGCCCTCGGCCGGCCTTTGGACGTGGCGGCCTAATGCTGGGTAGACCTGTTGCCCTCGGCCGGCCTTTGGACGTGGCGGCCGAATGCTGGGTAGACCTGTTGCCCTCGGCCGGCCTTTGGACGTGGCGGCCTAATGCTGGGTAGACCTGTTGCCCTCGGCCGGCCTTTGGACGTGGCGGCCGAATGCTGGGTAGACCTGTTGCCCTCGGCCGGCCTTTGGACGTGGCGGCCTAATGCTGGGTAGACCTGTTGCCCTCGGCCGGCCTTTGGACGTGGCGGCCTAATGCTGGGTAGACCTGTTGCCCTCGGCCGGCCGTGTTACCGGCCGGCCTAATGCTGGGTAGACCTGTTGCCCTCGGCCGGCCTTTGGACGTGGCGGCCGAATGCTGGGTAGACCTGTTGCCCTCGGCCGGCCTTTGGACGTGGCGGCCGAATGCTGGGTAGACCTGTTGCCCTCGGCCGGCCTTTGGACGTGGCGGCCGAATGCTGGGTAGACCTGTTGCCCTCGGCCGGCCTTTGGACGTGGCGGCCTAATGCTGGGTAGACCTGTTGCCCTCGGCCGGCCGTGTTACCGGCCGGCCTAATGCTGGGTAGACCTGTTGCCCTCGGCCGGCCTTTGGACGTGGCGGCCGAATGCTGGGTAGACCTGTTGCCCTCGGCCGGCCTTTGGACGTGGCGGCCTAATGCTGGGTAGACCTGTTGCCCTCGGCCGGCCTTTGGACGTGGCGGCCGAATGCTGGGTAGACCTGTTGCCCTCGGCCGGCAGTGTTACCAGCCGGCCTAATGCTGGGTAGACCTGTTGCCCTCGGCCCGCCGTGTTACCGGCCAGCCGAATGCTGGGTAGACCTGTTGCCCTCGGCCGGCCTTTGTACGTGGTGGCCGAATGCTGGGTAGACCTGTTGCCCTCGGCCGGCCTTTGGACGTGGCGGCCTAATGCTGGGTAGACCTGTTGCCCTCGGCCGGCCTTTGGACGTGGCGGCCTAATGCTGGGTAGACCTGTTGCCCTCGGCCGGCCTTTGTACCTGACGGCCGAATGCTGGGTAGACCTGTTGCCCTCGGCCGGCCGTGTTACCGGCCAGCCGAATGCTGGGTAGACCTGTTGCCCTCGGCCGGCCTTTGTACCTGACGGCCGAATGCTGGGTAGACCTGTTGCCCTCTGCCGGCCGTCTTTCCGGCTGGCCTAATGCTGGGTAGACCTGTTGCCCTCGGCCGGCCCTGGTACCGGCCGGCATAATGCTGGGTAGACCTGTTGCCCTCGGCCGGTCTTTGTCTCTGGCCACCCGCGGCGTGGTAGTCCTGTTACCGTCGGCCGGCCTTGCAGCCCGGCCGCCGCGCGATGGCGCCCCGTCTCTTCCATCGGACGCGCGGCCCCCTTGTCGTCTCTGCAGCGGCGAGCACGCCTTCGGCGGTCGGCCTGCACGTCCGGCATGACCGCGGGCACTGGCAGCCCAGCAGGCAGCCCTGCTCTCGCGTCTTCTTCCCCCCGGCGAAAGGCGGGGCGTGAAGGCGGGCGACTTTCGGTCCCAGCCGTGCCCAGGTGTCCCTGCCGGCTCCGTGCGCCAGCATCCACTGGCGAGCTCCGCCGGCCTCTTCCCCAGCCGCGGCCCCTGTCCGCTCCGCCGTCATGGTGCCGGCACCCCACTTCCCCAAGCGCTCCCCGACAGGAGCAGGCAGCGTTGTCGCGCCCCCTCCCCGTGCTCGAATGGACCGCGGCCCTGCTCCGGGCTTCATTTCTGCAGCGCGCTCGCTCGCTCGCTCGCTCGCTCGCGCGCTCCCTCCCTCCCCCCCCCCTCCCCCCTCCCCCCGGCCGCCCACCCGCCGCGCTGCCGCCCTGCCGCAGGCTTGAGCGGCGCCGGGGCGGAGGAGGAAGGAACGCCACCAAAGCAAAAGGCTCCGAGAAAGCTGAACAGAGAGCTTCTTTGACCAGGGACAGACGGCGCCAATCATCCCGCCGCCATCCCTGCTTGTGCACCAGGCTCTCCGCCTGCCGACCTCGGCATCAGCCTCCCGCCGCCGCCGTGTAAACTGCCCGGTGGGACCGTGGGCGGGGGCAGGAAGAGGCTGAAAGTGCTGCCAGGGAGGCTGATGGCGGAGGGCGGGGTCGCCCCCAACCGACAATGGGCAGGGCCCGAGGCAGTCTGAAAGCGCTGCCAGGGAGGCTGATGGCGGAGGGCGGGGTCGCCCCCAACCGACAATGGGCAGGGCCCGAGGCAGTCTGAAAGCGCTGCCAGGGAGGCTGAGGGCGGGGGGCGGGGCGCCCCCAACCGACAATGGGCAGGGCCCGAGGCAGTCTGAAAGCGCTGCCAGGGAGGCTGAGGGCGGGGGGCGGGGCGCCCCCAGCCGACAATGGGCAGGGGCCCGAGAGAGTCTGAAAGCGCTGCCAGGGAGGCTGACGGCGGGGGGCAGGGCGCCCCCAGCCGACAATGGGCAGGGGCGGGGAAAGTCTGAAAGCGCTGCATGGGAGGTTGATGGCGGAGGGCGGGCTCGCCCCCAGCGTTAATGGGTGGCTGCGGAAGACGGGGCAGGGACAGGGAGAGGGCAGGCGGCTTCGTGCCGGCCCCGGGCGCCTCGACAGCGAGCCCTCACGGCCCCCCAAACCCGCGCCGAGGCCCCAAGAGCTCTGCAGACCTTCCGCGGAAGAACCGGCCCGAAAGCGGCCACCCGCTTGCCGACGGCGGCGCCGGTCGCCTCGATGCAGCCGCCTCCGTGGGGCGGGAAGGGGCAGGGCGAGTTGTGCCAGGGCGCGGCGGCTTTGGGCCGAGTTTCGCTGCACGTACGTGCTTCCCCTGGCTGTGCTGCGGCCCGTGAGGTTCTGTTTTGTGGTGGGGGGGGGCTCTGTAGGTAGGGTCTCTGGGGGACGGGGGAGGAGGCGTGGGGTAGGGAGGACGCCGTTTGGGGGGGTCAGTGTGTCAGCAGGGCGAGAACCGGGCACAGGCCCTCCGTCAGCTCGGCTGTGGGCCCAAAGGGATCACAAATAAGATTTGGCAAGAGTTTTGTTTTCCGGAAAAGATTTTCTTTCCGAGTAAATAGAAGAGGCAATCATTCAAAAAAGGCAAAGAGGAAATGAAACAAATCAAATCAAATCAAAACAAAACAAAACAAAACGAAATAAAATAAAATAATAAAATGAAATGAAAAGAAATGAAATGAAATGAAATGATGAAATAAAATGTTGTCGAAAATATGTCTTGGTCTTGAAATCGATTCTGCCGGGCGGGGCAAGGCTGCTGGAGCACTTGGGCTCCGGAGCGTTAAGAGGCTGTGGGGTTTCCCCGGCTCCGAGATGGTACAAGGATGCCTCGTCTACCCGGATCCGCGAAACGTGGCCCGTCCCGCGGCGGCCAGGTCGACGCGGCTCCGGGGCCGGTGGCGTGGGACCGCCGTCGCCGGCGAAGGCGCAGCGGCGGCGGCCGTGGCCGCGACGACCAGGTCTACACGACTCCGGGAAACTTGGCCGGTCCCGCGGCGGCCAGGTCTACTGGGCTCCGGGATGGGCGGCCGCCGTGGCCGCGGCGACCAGGTCTACCCGCCTCCGGGACCGGCGGCGTGGGTCCGCCGTCGAGGGCGAGGGCGCTGCGACGGCCGCGGCGACCGGGTCTACCTAGCTCCGGTGCGACCCGGGCTGCGTGCAGCATGGCGAAGGTAGACCTGTGGTCCGCATCACGGCGTGGGCAGACCTGGTGTCCGCAGCATGGAGCGGGTAGACATGTTGTCCGCCGCATGGAGTGGGTAGACCTGTTGTCCGCGTAATGGAGTAGTTAGACCTGGTGTCCGCAGCTTGGAGTGGGTAGACCTGTTGTCCGCAGCAAGCCGTGGGTAGACCTGGTGTCCGCAGCATGCCCTGGGTAGACCTGGTGTCCGCAGCTTGGTAGACCTGTTGCCCGTTTCATGGCTGGGTAGACCTGGTGTCCGCAGCAAGCCGTGGGTAGACCTGGTGTCCGCAGCTTGGTAGACCTGTTGCCCGTTTCATGGCTGGGTAGACCTGTTGTCCGCAGCATTGAGTTGGTAGACCTGGTGTCCGCAGCATGCCCTGGGTAGACCTGGTGTCCGCAGCTTGGTAGACCTGTTGCCCGTTTCATGGCTGGGTAGACCTGTTGTCCGCAGCATTGAGTGGGTAGACCTGGTGTCCGCAGCATGCCCTGGGTAGACCTGGTGTCCGCAGCTTGGTAGACCTGTTGCCCGTTTCATGGCTGGGTAGACCTGGTGTCCGCAGCAAGCCGTGAGTAGACCTGTTGCCCGTTTCATGGCTGGGTAGACCTGGTGTCCGCAGCATGCCCTGGGTAGACCTGGTGTCCGCAGCTTGGTAGACCTGTTGCCCGTTTCATGGCTGGGTAGACCTGTTGTCCGCAGCAAGCCGTGGGTAGACCTGGTGTCCGCAGCTTGGTAGACCTGTTGCCCGTTTCATGGCTGGGTAGACCTGGTGTCCGCAGCTTGGTAGACCTGTTGCCCGTTTCATGGCTGGGTAGACCTGGTGTCCGCAGCAAGCCGTGAGTAGACCTGTTGCCCGTTTCATGGCTGGGTAGACCTGGTGTCCGCAGCATGCCCTGGGTAGACCTGGTGTCCGCAGCTTGGTAGACCTGTTGCCCGTTTCATGGCTGGGTAGACCTGTTGTCCGCAGCAAGCCGTGAGTAGACCTGTTGCCCGTTTCATGGCTGGGTAGACCTGGTGTCCGCAGCTTGGTAGACCTGTTGCCCGTTTCATGGCTGGGTAGACCTGGTGTCCGCAGCAAGCCGTGAGTAGACCTGTTGCCCGTTTCATGGCTGGGTAGACCTGGTGTCCGCAGCATGCCCTGGGTAGACCTGGTGTCCGCAGCTTGGTAGACCTGTTGCCCGTTTCATGGCTGGGTAGACCTGGTGTCCGCAGCATGCCCTGGGTAGACCTGGTGTCCGCAGCTTGGTAGACCTGTTGCCCGTTTCATGGCTGGGTAGACCTGTTGTCCGCAGCAAGCCGTGGGTAGACCTGGTGTCCGCAGCTTGGTAGACCTGTTGCCCGTTTCATGGCTGGGTAGACCTGGTGTCCGCAGCTTGGTAGACCTGTTGCCCGTTTCATGGCTGGGTAGACCTGGTGTCCGCAGCAAGCCGTGAGTAGACCTGTTGCCCGTTTCATGGCTGGGTAGACCTGGTGTCCGCAGCATGCCCTGGGTAGACCTGGTGTCCGCAGCTTGGTAGACCTGTTGCCCGTTTCATGGCTGGGTAGACCTGGTGTCCGCAGCATGCCCTGGGTAGACCTGGTGTCCGCAGCTTGGTAGACCTGTTGCCCGATTCATGGCTGGGTAGACCTGTTGTCCGCAGCATTGAGTGGGTAGACCTGGTGTCCGCAGCATGCCCTGGGTAGACCTGGTGTCCGCAGCTTGGTAGACCTGTTGCCCGTTTCATGGCTGGGTAGACCTGGTGTCCGCAGCAAGCCGTGGGTAGACCTGGTGTCCGCAGCATGCCCTGGGTAGACCTGGTGTCCGCAGCTTGGTAGACCTGTTGCCCGTTTCATGGCTGGGTAGACCTGTTGTCCGCAGCATTGAGTTGGTAGACCTGTTGCCCGTTTCATGGCTGGGTAGACCTGGTGTCCGCAGCAAGCCGTGAGTAGACCTGTTGCCCGTTTCATGGCTGGGTAGACCTGTTGTCCGCAGCATGCCCTGGGTAGACCTGGTGTCCGCAGCTTGGTAGACCTGTTGCCCGTTTCATGGCTGGGTAGACCTGTTGTCCGCAGCAAGCCGTGGGTAGACCTGGTGTCCGCAGCATGCCCTGGGTAGACCTGGTGTCCGCAGCTTGGTAGACCTGTTGCCCGTTTCATGGCTGGGTAGACCTGGTGTCCGCAGCAAGCCGTGGGTAGACCTGGTGTCCGCAGCATGCCCTGGGTAGACCTGGTGTCCGCAGCTTGGTAGACCTGTTGCCCGTTTCATGGCTGGGTAGACCTGGTGTCCGCAGCAAGCCGTGAGTAGACCTGTTGCCCGTTTCATGGCTGGGTAGACCTGTTGTCCGCAGCATGCCCTGGGTAGACCTGTTGTCCGCAGCTTGGTAGACCTGTTGCCCGTTTCATGGCTGGGTAGACCTGTTGTCCGCAGCAAGCCGTGAGTAGACCTGTTGCCCGTTTCATGGCTGGGTAGACCTGGTGTCCGCAGCATGCCCTGGGTAGACCTGGTGTCCGCAGCTTGGTAGACCTGTTGCCCGTTTCATGGCTGGGTAGACCTGTTGTCCGCAGCAAGCCGTGGGTAGACCTGGTGTCCGCAGCTTGGTAGACCTGTTGCCCGATTCATGCCTGGGTAGACCTGTTGTCCGCAGCAAGCCGTGGGTAGACCTGGTGTCCGCAGCTTGGTAGACCTGTTGCCCGTTTCATGGCTGGGTAGACCTGGTGTCCGCAGCATTGAGTTGGTAGACCTGGTGTCCGCAGCAAGCCGTGGGTAGACCTGGTGTCCGCAGCTTGGTAGACCTGTTGCCCGTTTCATGGCTGGGTAGACCTGTTGTCCGCAGCATTGAGTTGGTAGACCTGTTGCCCGTTTCATGGCTGGGTAGACCTGTTGTCCGCAGCTTGGTAGACCTGTTGCCCGTTTCATGGCTGGGTAGACCTGGTGTCCGCAGCAAGCCGTGAGTAGACCTGTTGCCCGTTTCATGGCTGGGTAGACCTGTTGTCCGCAGCAAGCCGTGGGTAGACCTGGTGTCCGCAGCTTGGTAGACCTGTTGCCCGATTCATGGCTGGGTAGACCTGTTGTCCGCAGCATTGAGTGGGTAGACCTGGTGTCCGCAGCATGCCCTGGGTAGACCTGTTGCCCGCAGCATTGAGTTGGTAGACCTGTTGCCCGTTTCATGGCTGGGTAGACCTGGTGTCCGCAGCATTGAGTTGGTAGACCTGGTGTCCGCAGCATGCCCTGGGTAGACCTGGTGTCCGCAGCTTGGTAGACCTGTTGCCCGTTTCATGCCTGGGTAGACCTGTTGTCCGCAGCAAGCCGTGGGTAGACCTGGTGTCCGCAGCATGCCCTGGGTAGACCTGGTGTCCGCAGCTTGGTAGACCTGTTGCCCGTTTCATGGCTGGGTAGACCTGTTGTCCGCAGCATTGAGTTGGTAGACCTGTTGCCCGTTTCATGGCTGGGTAGACCTGGTGTCCGCAGCATTGAGTGAGTAGACCTGTTGCCCGTTTCATGGCTGGGTAGACCTGGTGTCCGCAGCTTGGTAGACCTGTTGCCCGTTTCATGGCTGGGTAGACCTGGTGTCCGCAGCATGCCCTGGGTAGACCTGGTGTCCGCAGCTTGGTAGACCTGTTGCCCGTTTCATGGCTGGGTAGACCTGGTGTCCGCAGCAAGCCGTGGGTAGACCTGGTGTCCGCAGCTTGGTAGACCTGTTGCCCGTTTCATGGCTGGGTAGACCTGTTGTCCGCAGCATTGAGTTGGTAGACCTGTTGTCCGCAGCAAGCCGTGGGTAGACCTGGTGTCCGCAGCATGCCCTGGGTAGACCTGGTGTCCGCAGCTTGGTAGACCTCTTGCCCGTTTCATGGCTGGGTAGACCTGTTGTCCGCAGCAAGCCGTGGGTAGACCTGGTGTCCGCAGCATGCCCTGGGTAGACCTGGTGTCCGCAGCTTGGTAGACCTGTTGCCCGTTTCATGGCTGGGTAGACCTGGTGTCCGCAGCAAGCCGTGAGTAGACCTGTTGCCCGTTTCATGGCTGGGTAGACCTGGTGTCCGCAGCATGCCCTGGGTAGACCTGGTGTCCGCAGCTTGGTAGACCTATTGCCCGTTTCATGGCTGGGTAGACCTGGTGTCCGCAGCAAGCCGTGAGTAGACCTGTTGCCCGTTTCATGGCTGGGTAGACCTGGTGTCCGCAGCATGCCCTGGGTAGACCTGGTGTCCGCAGCTTGGTAGACCTGTTGCCCGTTTCATGGCTGGGTAGACCTGGTGTCCGCAGCAAGCCGTGGGTAGACCTGGTGTCCGCAGCTTGGTAGACCTGTTGCCCGATTCATGCCTGGGTAGACCTGTTGTCCGCAGCAAGCCGTGGGTAGACCTGGTGTCCGCAGCTTGGTAGACCTGTTGCCCGATTCATGCCTGGGTAGACCTGTTGCCCGCAGCATTGAGTTGGTAGACCTGTTGCCCGTTTCATGGCTGGGTAGACCTGGTGTCCGCAGCATTGAGTTGGTAGACCTGGTGTCCGCAGCATGCCCTGGGTAGACCTGGTGTCCGCAGCTTGGTAGACCTGTTGCCCGTTTCATGGCTGGGTAGACCTGTTGTCCGCAGCATTGACTTGGTAGACCTGGTGTCCGCAGCATGCCCTGGGTAGACCTGGTGTCCGCAGCTTGGTAGACCTGTTGCCCGTTTCATGGCTGGGTAGACCTGGTGTCCGCAGCTTGGTAGACCTGTTGCCTGTTTCATGGCTGGGTAGACCTGGTGTCCGCAGCAAGCCGTGAGTAGACCTGTTGCCCGTTTCATGGCTGGGTAGACCTGGTGTCCGCAGCAAGCCGTGAGTAGACCTGTTGCCCGTTTCATGGCTGGGTAGACCTGTTGTCCGCAGCATGCCCTGGGTAGACCTGTTGTCCGCAGCTTGGTAGACCTGTTGCCCGTTTCATGGCTGGGTAGACCTGTTGTCCGCAGCAAGCCGTGAGTAGACCTGTTGCCCGTTTCATGGCTGGGTAGACCTGGTGTCCGCAGCATGCCCTGGGTAGACCTGGTGTCCGCAGCTTGGTAGACCTGTTGCCCGTTTCATGGCTGGGTAGACCTGTTGTCCGCAGCAAGCCGTGGGTAGACCTGGTGTCCGCAGCTTGGTAGACCTGTTGCCCGATTCATGCCTGGGTAGACCTGTTGTCCGCAGCAAGCCGTGGGTAGACCTGGTGTCCGCAGCTTGGTAGACCTGTTGCCCGTTTCATGGCTGGGTAGACCTGGTGTCCGCAGCATTGAGTTGGTAGACCTGGTGTCCGCAGCAAGCCGTGGGTAGACCTGGTGTCCGCAGCTTGGTAGACCTGTTGCCCGTTTCATGGCTGGGTAGACCTGTTGTCCGCAGCATTGAGTTGGTAGACCTGTTGCCCGTTTCATGGCTGGGTAGACCTGTTGTCCGCAGCTTGGTAGACCTGTTGCCCGTTTCATGGCTGGGTAGACCTGGTGTCCGCAGCAAGCCGTGAGTAGACCTGTTGCCCGTTTCATGGCTGGGTAGACCTGTTGTCCGCAGCAAGCCGTGGGTAGACCTGGTGTCCGCAGCTTGGTAGACCTGTTGCCCGATTCATGGCTGGGTAGACCTGTTGTCCGCAGCATTGAGTGGGTAGACCTGGTGTCCGCAGCATGCCCTGGGTAGACCTGTTGCCCGCAGCATTGAGTTGGTAGACCTGTTGCCCGTTTCATGGCTGGGTAGACCTGGTGTCCGCAGCATTGAGTTGGTAGACCTGGTGTCCGCAGCATGCCCTGGGTAGACCTGGTGTCCGCAGCTTGGTAGACCTGTTGCCCGTTTCATGCCTGGGTAGACCTGTTGTCCGCAGCAAGCCGTGGGTAGACCTGGTGTCCGCAGCATGCCCTGGGTAGACCTGGTGTCCGCAGCTTGGTAGACCTGTTGCCCGTTTCATGGCTGGGTAGACCTGTTGTCCGCAGCATTGAGTTGGTAGACCTGTTGCCCGTTTCATGGCTGGGTAGACCTGGTGTCCGCAGCATTGAGTGAGTAGACCTGTTGCCCGTTTCATGGCTGGGTAGACCTGGTGTCCGCAGCTTGGTAGACCTGTTGCCCGTTTCATGGCTGGGTAGACCTGGTGTCCGCAGCATGCCCTGGGTAGACCTGGTGTCCGCAGCTTGGTAGACCTGTTGCCCGTTTCATGGCTGGGTAGACCTGGTGTCCGCAGCAAGCCGTGGGTAGACCTGGTGTCCGCAGCTTGGTAGACCTGTTGCCCGTTTCATGGCTGGGTAGACCTGTTGTCCGCAGCATTGAGTTGGTAGACCTGTTGTCCGCAGCAAGCCGTGGGTAGACCTGGTGTCCGCAGCATGCCCTGGGTAGACCTGGTGTCCGCAGCTTGGTAGACCTCTTGCCCGTTTCATGGCTGGGTAGACCTGTTGTCCGCAGCAAGCCGTGGGTAGACCTGGTGTCCGCAGCATGCCCTGGGTAGACCTGGTGTCCGCAGCTTGGTAGACCTGTTGCCCGTTTCATGGCTGGGTAGACCTGGTGTCCGCAGCAAGCCGTGAGTAGACCTGTTGCCCGTTTCATGGCTGGGTAGACCTGGTGTCCGCAGCATGCCCTGGGTAGACCTGGTGTCCGCAGCTTGGTAGACCTATTGCCCGTTTCATGGCTGGGTAGACCTGGTGTCCGCAGCAAGCCGTGAGTAGACCTGTTGCCCGTTTCATGGCTGGGTAGACCTGGTGTCCGCAGCATGCCCTGGGTAGACCTGGTGTCCGCAGCTTGGTAGACCTGTTGCCCGTTTCATGGCTGGGTAGACCTGGTGTCCGCAGCAAGCCGTGGGTAGACCTGGTGTCCGCAGCTTGGTAGACCTGTTGCCCGATTCATGCCTGGGTAGACCTGTTGTCCGCAGCAAGCCGTGGGTAGACCTGGTGTCCGCAGCTTGGTAGACCTGTTGCCCGATTCATGCCTGGGTAGACCTGTTGCCCGCAGCATTGAGTTGGTAGACCTGTTGCCCGTTTCATGGCTGGGTAGACCTGGTGTCCGCAGCATTGAGTTGGTAGACCTGGTGTCCGCAGCATGCCCTGGGTAGACCTGGTGTCCGCAGCTTGGTAGACCTGTTGCCCGTTTCATGGCTGGGTAGACCTGTTGTCCGCAGCATTGACTTGGTAGACCTGGTGTCCGCAGCATGCCCTGGGTAGACCTGGTGTCCGCAGCTTGGTAGACCTGTTGCCCGTTTCATGGCTGGGTAGACCTGGTGTCCGCAGCTTGGTAGACCTGTTGCCTGTTTCATGGCTGGGTAGACCTGGTGTCCGCAGCAAGCCGTGAGTAGACCTGTTGCCCGTTTCATGGCTGGGTAGACCTGGTGTCCGCAGCATGCCCTGGGTAGACCTGGTGTCCGCAGCTTGGTAGACCTGTTGCCCGTATCATGGCTGGGTAGACCTGGTGTCCGCTGCAAGCCGTGAGTAGACCTGTTGCCCGTTTCATGGCTGGGTAGACCTGGTGTCCGCAGCATGCCCTGGGTAGACCTGGTGTCCGCAGCTTGGTAGACCTGTTGCCCGTTTCATGGCTGGGTAGACCTGTTGTCCGCAGCATTGAGTGGGTAGACCTGTTGCCCGTTTCATGGCTGGGTAGACCTGTTGTCCGCAGCAAGCCGTGGGTAGACCTGGTGTCCGGAGCTTGGTAGACCTGTTGCCCGATTCATGCCTGGGTAGACCTGTTGTCCGCAGCAAGCCGTGGGTAGACCTGGTGTCCGCAGCATGCCCTGGGTAGACCTGGTGTCCGCAGCTTGGTAGACCTGTTGCCCGTTTCATGGCTGGGTAGACCTGGTGTCCGCAGCAAGCCGTGAGTAGACCTGTTGCCCGTTTCATGGCTGGGTAGACCTGGTGTCCGCAGCATGCCCTGGGTAGACCTGGTGTCCGCAGCTTGGTTGACCTGTTGCCCGTTTCATGGCTGGGTAGACCTGTTGTCCGCAGCAAGCCGTGGGTAGACCTGGTGTCCGCAGCATGCCCTGGGTAGACCTGGTGTCCGCAGCCTGGTAGACCTGTTGCCCGTTTCATGGCTGGGTAGACCTGGTGTCCGCAGCAAGCCGTGGGTAGACCTGGTGTCCGCAGCATGCCCTGGGTAGACCTGGTGTCCGCAGCTTGGTAGACCTGTTGCCCGTTTCATGGCTGGGTAGACCTGGTGTCCGCAGCAAGCCGTGAGTAGACCTGTTGCCCGTTTCATGGCTGGGTAGACCTGTTGTCCGCAGCATGCCCTGGGTAGACCTGTTGTCCGCAGCTTGGTAGACCTGTTGCCCGTTTCATGGCTGGGTAGGCCTGGTGTCCGCAGCATGCCCTGGGTAGACCTGGTGTCCGCAGCTTGGTAGACCTGTTGCCCGTTTCATGGCTGGGTAGACCTGGTGTCCGCAGCAAGCCGTGGGTAGACCTGGTGTCCGCAGCTTGGTAGACCTGTTGCCCGATTCATGCCTGGGTAGACCTGTTGTCCGCAGCATTGAGTGGGTAGACCTGGTGTCCGCAGCTTGGTAGACCTGTTGCCCGTTTCATGGCTGGGTAGACCTGTTGTCCGCAGCATTGAGTTGGTAGACCTGTTGCCCGTTTCATGGCTGGGTAGACCTGGTGTCCGCAGCATTGAGTGAGTAGACCTGTTGCCCGTTTCATGGCTGGGTAGACCTGGTGTCCGCAGCTTGGTAGACCTGTTGCCCGTTTCATGGCTGGGTAGACCTGGTGTCCGCAGCATGCCCTGGGTAGACCTGGTGTCCGCAGCTTGGTAGACCTGTTGCCCGTTTCATGGCTGGGTAGACCTGGTGTCCGCAGCATTGAGTTGGTAGACCTGTTGTCCGCAGCAAGCCGTGGGTAGACCTGGTGTCCGCAGCATGCCCTGGGTAGACCTGGTGTCCGCAGCTTGGTAGACCTGTTGCCCGATTCATGCCTGGGTAGACCTGTTGTCCGCAGCAAGCCGTGGGTAGACCTGGTGTCCGCAGCATGCCCTGGGTAGACCTGGTGTCCGCAGCTTGGTAGACCTGTTGCCCGTTTCATGGCTGGGTAGACCTGGTGTCCGCAGCAAGCCGTGAGTAGACCTGTTGCCCGTTTCATGGCTGGGTAGACCTGGTGTCCGCAGCATGCCCTGGGTAGACCTGGTGTCCGCAGCTTGGTAGACCTGTTGCCCGTTTCATGGCTGGGTAGACCTGGTGTCCGCAGCAAGCCGTGAGTAGACCTGTTGCCCGTTTCATGGCTGGGTAGACCTGGTGTCCGCAGCATGCCCTGGGTAGACCTGGTGTCCGCAGCTTGGTAGACCTGTTGCCCGTTTCATGGCTGGGTAGACCTGTTGTCCGCAGCAAGCCGTGGGTAGACCTGGTGTCCGGAGCTTGGTAGACCTGTTGCCCGATTCATGCCTGGGTAGACCTGTTGTCCGCAGCATTGAGTGGGTAGACCTGGTGTCCGCAGCATGCCCTGGGTAGACCTGGTGTCCGCAGCTTGGTAGACCTGTTGCCCGTTTCATGGCTGGGTAGACCTGTTGTCCGCAGCAAGCCGTGAGTAGACCTGTTGCCCGTTTCATGGCTGGGTAGACCTGGTGTCCGCAGCATGCCCTGGGTAGACCTGGTGTCCGCAGCTTGGTAGACCTGTTGCCCGTTTCATGGCTGGGTAGACCTGTTGTCCGCAGCAAGCCGTGGGTAGACCTGGTGTCCGGAGCTTGGTAGACCTGTTGCCCGATTCATGCCTGGGTAGACCTGTTGTCCGCAGCATTGAGTGGGTAGACCTGGTGTCCGCAGCATGCCCTGGGTAGACCTGTTGTCCGCAGCTTGGTAGACCTGTTGCCCGTTTCATGGCTGGGTAGACCTGTTGTCCGCAGCAAGCCGTGAGTAGACCTGTTGCCCGTTTCATGGCTGGGTAGACCTGTTGTCCGCAGCATGCCCTGGGTAGACCTGGTGTCCGCAGCTTGGTAGACCTGTTGCCCGTTTCATGGCTGGGTAGACCTGGTGTCCGCAGCAAGCCGTGGGTAGACCTGGTGTCCGCAGCATGCCCTGGGTAGACCTGGTGTCCGCAGCTTGGTAGACCTGTTGCCCGTTTCATGGCTGGGTAGACCTGTTGTCCGCAGCAAGCCGTGGGTAGACCTGGTGTCCGCAGCTTGGTAGACCTGTTGCCCGATTCATGCCTGGGTAGACCTGTTGTCCGCAGCATTGAGTGGGTAGACCTGGTGTCCGCAGCATGCCCTGGGTAGACCTGGTGTCCGCAGCTTGGTAGACCTGTTGCCCGTTTCATGGCTGGGTAGACCTGGTGTCCGCAGCAAGCCGTGAGTAGACCTGTTGCCCGTTTCATGGCTGGGTAGACCTGGTGTCCGCAGCATGCCCTGGGTAGACCTGGTGTCCGCAGCTTGGTAGACCTGTTGCCCGTTTCATGGCTGGGTAGACCTGTTGTCCGCAGCAAGCCGTGGGTAGACCTGGTGTCCGGAGCTTGGTAGACCTGTTGCCCGATTCATGCCTGGGTAGACCTGTTGTCCGCAGCATTGAGTGGGTAGACCTGGTGTCCGCAGCATGCCCTGGGTAGACCTGGTGTCCGCAGCTTGGTAGACCTGTTGCCCGTTTCATGGCTGGGTAGACCTGGTGTCCGCAGCAAGCCGTGAGTAGACCTGTTGCCCGTTTCATGGCTGGGTAGACCTGGTGTCCGCAGCATGCCCTGGGTAGACCTGGTGTCCGCAGCTTGGTAGACCTGTTGCCCGTTTCATGGCTGGGTAGACCTGTTGTCCGCAGCAAGCCGTGGGTAGACCTGGTGTCCGCAGCTTGGTAGACCTGTTGCCCGATTCATGCCTGGGTAGACCTGTTGTCCGCAGCATTGAGTGGGTAGACCTGGTGTCCGCAGCATGCCCTGGGTAGACCTGTTGTCCGCAGCTTGGTAGACCTGTTGCCCGTTTCATGGCTGGGTAGACCTGTTGTCCGCAGCAAGCCGTGAGTATACCTGTTGCCCGTTTCATGGCTGGGTAGACCTGGTGTCCGCAGCATGCCCTGGGTAGACCTGGTGTCCGCAGCTTGGTAGACCTGTTGCCCGTTTCATGGCTGGGTAGACCTGGTGTCCGCAGCAAGCCGTGGGTAGACCTGGTGTCCGCAGCATGCCCTGGGTAGACCTGGTGTCCGCAGCTTGGTAGACCTGTTGCCCGTTTCATGGCTGGGTAGACCTGGTGTCCGCAGCAAGCCGTGGGTAGACCTGGTGTCCGCAGCATGCCCTGGGTAGACCTGGTGTCCGCAGCTTGGTAGACCTGTTGCCCGTTTCATGGCTGGGTAGACCTGGTGTCCGCAGCAAGCCGTGGGTAGACCTGGTGTCCGGAGCTTGGTAGACCTGTTGCCCGATTCATGCCTGGGTAGACCTGTTGTCCGCAGCATTGAGTGGGTAGACCTGGTGTCCGCAGCATGCCCTGGGTAGACCTGGTGTCCGCAGCTTGGTAGACCTGTTGCCCGTTTCATGGCTGGGTAGACCTGTTGTCCGCAGCAAGCCGTGGGTAGACCTGGTGTCCGGAGCTTGGTAGACCTGTTGCCCGATTCATGCCTGGGTAGACCTGTTGTCCGCAGCATTGAGTGGGTAGACCTGGTGTCCGCAGCATGCCCTGGGTAGACCTGTTGTCCGCAGCTTGGTAGACCTGTTGCCCGTTTCATGGCTGGGTAGACCTGTTGTCCGCAGCAAGCCGTGAGTAGACCTGTTGCCCGTTTCATGGCTGGGTAGACCTGGTGTCCGCAGCATGCCCTGGGTAGACCTGGTGTCCGCAGCTTGGTAGACCTGTTGCCCGTTTCATGGCTGGGTAGACCTGTTGTCCGCAGCAAGCCGTGGGTAGACCTGGTGTCCGCAGCATGCCCTGGGTAGACCTGGTGTCCGCAGCTTGGTAGACCTGTTGCCCGTTTCATGGCTGGGTAGACCTGGTGTCCGCAGCAAGCCGTGGGTAGACCTGGTGTCCGCAGCATGCCCTGGGTAGACCTGGTGTCCGCAGCTTGGTAGACCTGTTGTCCGTTTCATGGCTGGGTAGACCTGGTGTCCGCAGCAAGCCGTGGGTAGACCTGGTGTCCGCAGCATGCCCTGGGTAGACCTGTTGTCCGCAGCTTGGTAGACCTGTTGCCCGTTTCATGGCTGGGTAGACCTGTTGTCCGCAGCAAGCCGTGGGTAGACCTGGTGTCCGCAGCATGCCCTGGGTAGACCTGGTGTCCGCAGCTTGGTAGACCTGTTGCCCGTTTCATGCCCTGGGTAGACCTGTTGTCCGCAGCATGCCCTGGGTAGACCTGTTGTCCGCAGCTTGGTAGACCTGTTGCCCGTTTCATGGCTGGGTAGGCCTGGTGTCCGCAGCATGCCCTGGGTAGACCTGGTGTCCGCAGCTTGGTAGACCTGTTGCCCGTTTCATGGCTGGGTAGACCTGGTGTCCGCAGCAAGCCGTGGGTAGACCTGGTGTCCGCAGCTTGGTAGACCTGTTGCCCGATTCATGCCTGGGTAGACCTGTTGTCCGCAGCATTGAGTGGGTAGACCTGGTGTCCGCAGCTTGGTAGACCTGTTGCCCGTTTCATGGCTGGGTAGACCTGTTGTCCGCAGCATTGAGTTGGTAGACCTGTTGCCCGTTTCATGGCTGGGTAGACCTGGTGTCCGCAGCATTGAGTGAGTAGACCTGTTGCCCGTTTCATGGCTGGGTAGACCTGGTGTCCGCAGCTTGGTAGACCTGTTGCCCGTTTCATGGCTGGGTAGACCTGGTGTCCGCAGCATGCCCTGGGTAGACCTGGTGTCCGCAGCTTGGTAGACCTGTTGCCCGTTTCATGGCTGGGTAGACCTGGTGTCCGCAGCATTGAGTTGGTAGACCTGTTGTCCGCAGCAAGCCGTGGGTAGACCTGGTGTCCGCAGCATGCCCTGGGTAGACCTGGTGTCCGCAGCTTGGTAGACCTGTTGCCCGATTCATGCCTGGGTAGACCTGTTGTCCGCAGCAAGCCGTGGGTAGACCTGGTGTCCGCAGCATGCCCTGGGTAGACCTGGTGTCCGCAGCTTGGTAGACCTGTTGCCCGTTTCATGGCTGGGTAGACCTGGTGTCCGCAGCAAGCCGTGAGTAGACCTGTTGCCCGTTTCATGGCTGGGTAGACCTGGTGTCCGCAGCATGCCCTGGGTAGACCTGGTGTCCGCAGCTTGGTAGACCTGTTGCCCGTTTCATGGCTGGGTAGACCTGGTGTCCGCAGCAAGCCGTGAGTAGACCTGTTGCCCGTTTCATGGCTGGGTAGACCTGGTGTCCGCAGCATGCCCTGGGTAGACCTGGTGTCCGCAGCTTGGTAGACCTGTTGCCCGTTTCATGGCTGGGTAGACCTGTTGTCCGCAGCAAGCCGTGGGTAGACCTGGTGTCCGGAGCTTGGTAGACCTGTTGCCCGATTCATGCCTGGGTAGACCTGTTGTCCGCAGCATTGAGTGGGTAGACCTGGTGTCCGCAGCATGCCCTGGGTAGACCTGGTGTCCGCAGCTTGGTAGACCTGTTGCCCGTTTCATGGCTGGGTAGACCTGTTGTCCGCAGCAAGCCGTGAGTAGACCTGTTGCCCGTTTCATGGCTGGGTAGACCTGGTGTCCGCAGCATGCCCTGGGTAGACCTGGTGTCCGCAGCTTGGTAGACCTGTTGCCCGTTTCATGGCTGGGTAGACCTGTTGTCCGCAGCAAGCCGTGGGTAGACCTGGTGTCCGGAGCTTGGTAGACCTGTTGCCCGATTCATGCCTGGGTAGACCTGTTGTCCGCAGCATTGAGTGGGTAGACCTGGTGTCCGCAGCATGCCCTGGGTAGACCTGTTGTCCGCAGCTTGGTAGACCTGTTGCCCGTTTCATGGCTGGGTAGACCTGTTGTCCGCAGCAAGCCGTGAGTAGACCTGTTGCCCGTTTCATGGCTGGGTAGACCTGTTGTCCGCAGCATGCCCTGGGTAGACCTGGTGTCCGCAGCTTGGTAGACCTGTTGCCCGTTTCATGGCTGGGTAGACCTGGTGTCCGCAGCAAGCCGTGGGTAGACCTGGTGTCCGCAGCATGCCCTGGGTAGACCTGGTGTCCGCAGCTTGGTAGACCTGTTGCCCGTTTCATGGCTGGGTAGACCTGTTGTCCGCAGCAAGCCGTGGGTAGACCTGGTGTCCGCAGCTTGGTAGACCTGTTGCCCGATTCATGCCTGGGTAGACCTGTTGTCCGCAGCATTGAGTGGGTAGACCTGGTGTCCGCAGCATGCCCTGGGTAGACCTGGTGTCCGCAGCTTGGTAGACCTGTTGCCCGTTTCATGGCTGGGTAGACCTGGTGTCCGCAGCAAGCCGTGAGTAGACCTGTTGCCCGTTTCATGGCTGGGTAGACCTGGTGTCCGCAGCATGCCCTGGGTAGACCTGGTGTCCGCAGCTTGGTAGACCTGTTGCCCGTTTCATGGCTGGGTAGACCTGTTGTCCGCAGCAAGCCGTGGGTAGACCTGGTGTCCGGAGCTTGGTAGACCTGTTGCCCGATTCATGCCTGGGTAGACCTGTTGTCCGCAGCATTGAGTGGGTAGACCTGGTGTCCGCAGCATGCCCTGGGTAGACCTGGTGTCCGCAGCTTGGTAGACCTGTTGCCCGTTTCATGGCTGGGTAGACCTGGTGTCCGCAGCAAGCCGTGAGTAGACCTGTTGCCCGTTTCATGGCTGGGTAGACCTGGTGTCCGCAGCATGCCCTGGGTAGACCTGGTGTCCGCAGCTTGGTAGACCTGTTGCCCGTTTCATGGCTGGGTAGACCTGTTGTCCGCAGCAAGCCGTGGGTAGACCTGGTGTCCGGAGCTTGGTAGACCTGTTGCCCGATTCATGCCTGGGTAGACCTGTTGTCCGCAGCATTGAGTGGGTAGACCTGGTGTCCGCAGCATGCCCTGGGTAGACCTGTTGTCCGCAGCTTGGTAGACCTGTTGCCCGTTTCATGGCTGGGTAGACCTGTTGTCCGCAGCAAGCCGTGAGTATACCTGTTGCCCGTTTCATGGCTGGGTAGACCTGGTGTCCGCAGCATGCCCTGGGTAGACCTGGTGTCCGCAGCTTGGTAGACCTGTTGCCCGTTTCATGGCTGGGTAGACCTGGTGTCCGCAGCAAGCCGTGGGTAGACCTGGTGTCCGCAGCATGCCCTGGGTAGACCTGGTGTCCGCAGCTTGGTAGACCTGTTGCCCGTTTCATGGCTGGGTAGACCTGGTGTCCGCAGCAAGCCGTGGGTAGACCTGGTGTCCGCAGCATGCCCTGGGTAGACCTGGTGTCCGCAGCTTGGTAGACCTGTTGCCCGTTTCATGGCTGGGTAGACCTGGTGTCCGCAGCAAGCCGTGGGTAGACCTGGTGTCCGGAGCTTGGTAGACCTGTTGCCCGATTCATGCCTGGGTAGACCTGTTGTCCGCAGCATTGAGTGGGTAGACCTGGTGTCCGCAGCATGCCCTGGGTAGACCTGGTGTCCGCAGCTTGGTAGACCTGTTGCCCGTTTCATGGCTGGGTAGACCTGTTGTCCGCAGCAAGCCGTGGGTAGACCTGGTGTCCGGAGCTTGGTAGACCTGTTGCCCGATTCATGCCTGGGTAGACCTGTTGTCCGCAGCATTGAGTGGGTAGACCTGGTGTCCGCAGCATGCCCTGGGTAGACCTGTTGTCCGCAGCTTGGTAGACCTGTTGCCCGTTTCATGGCTGGGTAGACCTGTTGTCCGCAGCAAGCCGTGAGTAGACCTGTTGCCCGTTTCATGGCTGGGTAGACCTGGTGTCCGCAGCATGCCCTGGGTAGACCTGGTGTCCGCAGCTTGGTAGACCTGTTGCCCGTTTCATGGCTGGGTAGACCTGTTGTCCGCAGCAAGCCGTGGGTAGACCTGGTGTCCGCAGCATGCCCTGGGTAGACCTGGTGTCCGCAGCTTGGTAGACCTGTTGCCCGTTTCATGGCTGGGTAGACCTGGTGTCCGCAGCAAGCCGTGGGTAGACCTGGTGTCCGCAGCATGCCCTGGGTAGACCTGGTGTCCGCAGCTTGGTAGACCTGTTGTCCGTTTCATGGCTGGGTAGACCTGGTGTCCGCAGCAAGCCGTGGGTAGACCTGGTGTCCGCAGCATGCCCTGGGTAGACCTGTTGTCCGCAGCTTGGTAGACCTGTTGCCCGTTTCATGGCTGGGTAGACCTGTTGTCCGCAGCAAGCCGTGGGTAGACCTGGTGTCCGCAGCATGCCCTGGGTAGACCTGGTGTCCGCAGCTTGGTAGACCTGTTGCCCGTTTCATGCCCTGGGTAGACCTGTTGTCCGCAGCTGGGTAGACCTGTTGTCCGCAGCAAGCCGTGGGTAGACCTGGTGTCCGCAGCATGCCCTGGGTAGACCTGGTGTCCGCAGCTTGGTAGACCTGTTGCCCGTTTCATGGCTGGGTAGACCTGGTGTCCGCAGCATGCCCTGGGTAGACCTGGTGTCCGCAGCTTGGTTGACCTGTTGCCCGTTTCATGGCTGGGTAGACCTGTTGTCCGCAGCAAGCCGTGGGTAGACCTGGTGTCCGCAGCATGCCCTGGGTAGACCTGGTGTCCGCAGCCTGGTAGACCTGTTGCCCGTTTCATGGCTGGGTAGACCTGGTGTCCGCAGCAAGCCGTGGGTAGACCTGGTGTCCGCAGCATGCCCTGGGTAGACCTGGTGTCCGCAGCTTGGTAGACCTGTTGCCCGTTTCATGGCTGGGTAGACCTGGTGTCCGCAGCAAGCCGTGAGTAGACCTGTTGCCCGTTTCATGGCTGGGTAGACCTGTTGTCCGCAGCATGCCCTGGGTAGACCTGTTGTCCGCAGCTTGGTAGACCTGTTGCCCGTTTCATGGCTGGGTAGGCCTGGTGTCCGCAGCATGCCCTGGGTAGACCTGGTGTCCGCAGCTTGGTAGACCTGTTGCCCGTTTCATGGCTGGGTAGACCTGGTGTCCGCAGCAAGCCGTGGGTAGACCTGGTGTCCGCAGCTTGGTAGACCTGTTGCCCGATTCATGCCTGGGTAGACCTGTTGTCCGCAGCATTGAGTGGGTAGACCTGGTGTCCGCAGCTTGGTAGACCTGTTGCCCGTTTCATGGCTGGGTAGACCTGTTGTCCGCAGCATTGAGTTGGTAGACCTGTTGCCCGTTTCATGGCTGGGTAGACCTGGTGTCCGCAGCATTGAGTGAGTAGACCTGTTGCCCGTTTCATGGCTGGGTAGACCTGGTGTCCGCAGCTTGGTAGACCTGTTGCCCGTTTCATGGCTGGGTAGACCTGGTGTCCGCAGCATGCCCTGGGTAGACCTGGTGTCCGCAGCTTGGTAGACCTGTTGCCCGTTTCATGGCTGGGTAGACCTGGTGTCCGCAGCATTGAGTTGGTAGACCTGTTGTCCGCAGCAAGCCGTGGGTAGACCTGGTGTCCGCAGCATGCCCTGGGTAGACCTGGTGTCCGCAGCTTGGTAGACCTGTTGCCCGATTCATGCCTGGGTAGACCTGTTGTCCGCAGCAAGCCGTGGGTAGACCTGGTGTCCGCAGCATGCCCTGGGTAGACCTGGTGTCCGCAGCTTGGTAGACCTGTTGCCCGTTTCATGGCTGGGTAGACCTGGTGTCCGCAGCAAGCCGTGAGTAGACCTGTTGCCCGTTTCATGGCTGGGTAGACCTGGTGTCCGCAGCATGCCCTGGGTAGACCTGGTGTCCGCAGCTTGGTAGACCTGTTGCCCGTTTCATGGCTGGGTAGACCTGGTGTCCGCAGCAAGCCGTGAGTAGACCTGTTGCCCGTTTCATGGCTGGGTAGACCTGGTGTCCGCAGCATGCCCTGGGTAGACCTGGTGTCCGCAGCTTGGTAGACCTGTTGCCCGTTTCATGGCTGGGTAGACCTGTTGTCCGCAGCAAGCCGTGGGTAGACCTGGTGTCCGGAGCTTGGTAGACCTGTTGCCCGATTCATGCCTGGGTAGACCTGTTGTCCGCAGCATTGAGTGGGTAGACCTGGTGTCCGCAGCATGCCCTGGGTAGACCTGGTGTCCGCAGCTTGGTAGACCTGTTGCCCGTTTCATGGCTGGGTAGACCTGTTGTCCGCAGCAAGCCGTGAGTAGACCTGTTGCCCGTTTCATGGCTGGGTAGACCTGGTGTCCGCAGCATGCCCTGGGTAGACCTGGTGTCCGCAGCTTGGTAGACCTGTTGCCCGTTTCATGGCTGGGTAGACCTGTTGTCCGCAGCAAGCCGTGGGTAGACCTGGTGTCCGGAGCTTGGTAGACCTGTTGCCCGATTCATGCCTGGGTAGACCTGTTGTCCGCAGCATTGAGTGGGTAGACCTGGTGTCCGCAGCATGCCCTGGGTAGACCTGTTGTCCGCAGCTTGGTAGACCTGTTGCCCGTTTCATGGCTGGGTAGACCTGTTGTCCGCAGCAAGCCGTGAGTAGACCTGTTGCCCGTTTCATGGCTGGGTAGACCTGTTGTCCGCAGCATGCCCTGGGTAGACCTGGTGTCCGCAGCTTGGTAGACCTGTTGCCCGTTTCATGGCTGGGTAGACCTGGTGTCCGCAGCAAGCCGTGGGTAGACCTGGTGTCCGCAGCATGCCCTGGGTAGACCTGGTGTCCGCAGCTTGGTAGACCTGTTGCCCGTTTCATGGCTGGGTAGACCTGTTGTCCGCAGCAAGCCGTGGGTAGACCTGGTGTCCGGAGCTTGGTAGACCTGTTGCCCGATTCATGCCTGGGTAGACCTGTTGTCCGCAGCATTGAGTGGGTAGACCTGGTGTCCGCAGCATGCCCTGGGTAGACCTGGTGTCCGCAGCTTGGTAGACCTGTTGCCCGTTTCATGGCTGGGTAGACCTGGTGTCCGCAGCAAGCCGTGAGTAGACCTGTTGCCCGTTTCATGGCTGGGTAGACCTGGTGTCCGCAGCATGCCCTGGGTAGACCTGGTGTCCGCAGCTTGGTAGACCTGTTGCCCGTTTCATGGCTGGGTAGACCTGTTGTCCGCAGCAAGCCGTGGGTAGACCTGGTGTCCGGAGCTTGGTAGACCTGTTGCCCGATTCATGCCTGGGTAGACCTGTTGTCCGCAGCATTGAGTGGGTAGACCTGGTGTCCGCAGCATGCCCTGGGTAGACCTGGTGTCCGCAGCTTGGTAGACCTGTTGCCCGTTTCATGGCTGGGTAGACCTGGTGTCCGCAGCAAGCCGTGAGTAGACCTGTTGCCCGTTTCATGGCTGGGTAGACCTGGTGTCCGCAGCATGCCCTGGGTAGACCTGGTGTCCGCAGCTTGGTAGACCTGTTGCCCGTTTCATGGCTGGGTAGACCTGTTGTCCGCAGCAAGCCGTGGGTAGACCTGGTGTCCGGAGCTTGGTAGACCTGTTGCCCGATTCATGCCTGGGTAGACCTGTTGTCCGCAGCATTGAGTGGGTAGACCTGGTGTCCGCAGCATGCCCTGGGTAGACCTGTTGTCCGCAGCTTGGTAGACCTGTTGCCCGTTTCATGGCTGGGTAGACCTGTTGTCCGCAGCAAGCCGTGAGTAGACCTGTTGCCCGTTTCATGGCTGGGTAGACCTGGTGTCCGCAGCATGCCCTGGGTAGACCTGGTGTCCGCAGCTTGGTAGACCTGTTGCCCGTTTCATGGCTGGGTAGACCTGGTGTCCGCAGCAAGCCGTGGGTAGACCTGGTGTCCGCAGCATGCCCTGGGTAGACCTGGTGTCCGCAGCTTGGTAGACCTGTTGCCCGTTTCATGGCTGGGTAGACCTGGTGTCCGCAGCAAGCCGTGGGTAGACCTGGTGTCCGCAGCATGCCCTGGGTAGACCTGGTGTCCGCAGCTTGGTAGACCTGTTGCCCGTTTCATGGCTGGGTAGACCTGGTGTCCGCAGCAAGCCGTGGGTAGACCTGGTGTCCGGAGCTTGGTAGACCTGTTGCCCGATTCATGCCTGGGTAGACCTGTTGTCCGCAGCATTGAGTGGGTAGACCTGGTGTCCGCAGCATGCCCTGGGTAGACCTGGTGTCCGCAGCTTGGTAGACCTGTTGCCCGTTTCATGGCTGGGTAGACCTGTTGTCCGCAGCAAGCCGTGGGTAGACCTGGTGTCCGGAGCTTGGTAGACCTGTTGCCCGATTCATGCCTGGGTAGACCTGTTGTCCGCAGCATTGAGTGGGTAGACCTGGTGTCCGCAGCATGCCCTGGGTAGACCTGTTGTCCGCAGCTTGGTAGACCTGTTGCCCGTTTCATGGCTGGGTAGACCTGTTGTCCGCAGCAAGCCGTGAGTAGACCTGTTGCCCGTTTCATGGCTGGGTAGACCTGGTGTCCGCAGCATGCCCTGGGTAGACCTGGTGTCCGCAGCTTGGTAGACCTGTTGCCCGTTTCATGGCTGGGTAGACCTGTTGTCCGCAGCAAGCCGTGGGTAGACCTGGTGTCCGCAGCATGCCCTGGGTAGACCTGGTGTCCGCAGCTTGGTAGACCTGTTGCCCGTTTCATGGCTGGGTAGACCTGGTGTCCGCAGCAAGCCGTGGGTAGACCTGGTGTCCGCAGCATGCCCTGGGTAGACCTGGTGTCCGCAGCTTGGTAGACCTGTTGCCCGTTTCATGGCTGGGTAGACCTGTTGTCCGCAGCAAGCCGTGGGTAGACCTGGTGTCCGCAGCATGCCCTGGGTAGACCTGGTGTCCGCAGCTTGGTAGACCTGTTGCCCGTTTCATGCCCTGGGTAGACCTGTTGTCCGCAGCTGGGTAGACCTGTTGTCCGCAGCAAGCCGTGGGTAGACCTGGTGTCCGCAGCATGCCCTGGGTAGACCTGGTGTCCGCAGCTTGGTAGACCTGTTGCCCGTTTCATGGCTGGGTAGACCTGGTGTCCGCAGCAAGCCGTGGGTAGACCTGGTGTCCGCAGCATGCCCTGGGTAGACCTGGTGTCCGCAGCTTGGTAGACCTGTTGCCCGTTTCATGGCTGGGTAGACCTGGTGTCCGCAGCAAGCCGTGGGTAGACCTGGTGTCCGCAGCATGCCCTGGGTAGACCTGGTGTCCGCAGCTTGGTAGACCTGTTGCCCGTTTCATGGCTGGGTAGACCTGGTGTCCGCAGCAAGCCGTGGGTAGACCTGGTGTCCGGAGCTTGGTAGACCTGTTGCCCGATTCATGCCTGGGTAGACCTGTTGTCCGCAGCATTGAGTGGGTAGACCTGGTGTCCGCAGCATGCCCTGGGTAGACCTGTTGTCCGCAGCTTGGTAGACCTGTTGCCCGTTTCATGGCTGGGTAGACCTGTTGTCCGCAGCAAGCCGTGGGTAGACCTGGTGTCCGGAGCTTGGTAGACCTGTTGCCCGATTCATGCCTGGGTAGACCTGTTGTCCGCAGCATTGAGTGGGTAGACCTGGTGTCCGCAGCATGCCCTGGGTAGACCTGTTGTCCGCAGCTTGGTAGACCTGTTGCCCGTTTCATGGCTGGGTAGACCTGTTGTCCGCAGCAAGCCGTGAGTAGACCTGTTGCCCGTTTCATGGCTGGGTAGACCTGGTGTCCGCAGCATGCCCTGGGTAGACCTGGTGTCCGCAGCTTGGTAGACCTGTTGCCCGTTTCATGGCTGGGTAGACCTGTTGTCCGCAGCATTGAGTGGGTAGACCTGGTGTCCGCAGCATGCCCTGGGTAGACCTGGTGTCCGCAGCTTGGTAGACCTGTTGCCCGTTTCATGGCTGGGTAGACCTGGTGTCCGCAGCAAGCCGTGGGTAGACCTGGTGTCCGCAGCATGCCCTGGGTAGACCTGGTGTCCGCAGCTTGGTAGACCTGTTGCCCGTTTCATGGCTGGGTAGACCTGTTGTCCGCAGCAAGCCGTGGGTAGACCTGGTGTCCGCAGCATGCCCTGGGTAGACCTGGTGTCCGCAGCTTGGTAGACCTGTTGCCCGTTTCATGCCCTGGGTAGACCTGTTGTCCGCAGCTGGGTAGACCTGTTGTCCGCAGCAAGCCGTGGGTAGACCTGGTGTCCGCAGCATGCCCTGGGTAGACCTGGTGTCCGCAGCTTGGTAGACCTGTTGCCCGTTTCATGGCTGGGTAGACCTGTTGTCCGCAGCAAGCCGTCGGTAGACCTGTTGCCCGTTTCATGGCTGGTAGACCTGTTGTCCGCCGCCGGCCTGGAAGTACTCCAAGGGGTCGCTGTTTCTCGCTGCCTCCGGCTATGTCATCGTAGAAGGCGGCGTGCGCCACTGCGCCCCCTCGGTCACGTACATCGGTTCTCTTTCCGGCCTCCGCCGCTTCGGGCCCATCTGTCCGTATTATGGGAACGAGGTGACGGGCCGTATCCCCACAGGCTGTTGCCGTGCCTGTGTCCGTGGCGGAGAAGGGCGGACGCGCGTGCGGTCGCCAGGGCCAGAAGAACACCGCCGATGTCGGGGCGAGTCGCGTGGCTTCGTCCGGCTTCCCGTCTTACCCAGTTCGACTGGGACAGGTTAGCCCAGAGAGAGAGACCGATGCGATCCGAGAGCCGCTCCCCGGCCCAGGCGAGGCTGCGTGCTCAGTCGGGGGAGAAGCGAGAAAGCCCCCAGAGAGACCGATGCGATCCGAGAGCCGCTCCCCGGCCCAGGCCGAGGCTGCGTGTTCAGTCCGGGGGAGAAGCGAGAAAGCCCCCAGAGAGAGCGATGCGATCCGAGAGCCACCGCGCTCCCCCGGCCCAGGCGAGGCTGCGTTGTTCCAGGCGGGGGAGAAGCGAGAAAAAGGCCCAGAGAGAGGGCGAGAAAGCCGCGAGTGTGTCCCGCTCCGGCCCGGCTGCTGCCGGTTTCGTGACAACGGGGAGCCGGGCGCCTGCTCGCTCCCCCGGGGATGGTGGCGGGCGAGGCGGCGGCGCCTCGCCCCTTTTCTGCCCGGCCTTAAGCCGGGGCCCCGCCCGCTCGCCGGGTGCGGCATTTCTTCGGCTGTCGGTCCCGGTGCACGCTGGTGGCCGGCAGCCGGGGCTGGATTTCTGTGGGGCCGGCCCGGGGTTGTGTTGAGCCTGCCCGGGCTTTCCCTGGCCCCCCTCCCCGAGAGCCCCCCGGGCGTGGCTCGCTTGGCCGAGGTTGGCTGCGCCTCGTTTCCCGCTCCCGACCTGTGTTGCCAGAGTTGTGTCCGTATCGAAAGGGCAGCGGGGGACATGCAGTGGGGCGTGTGGCCTCGCCTCTCGGCTTCGCTTGCTTGCCTGCGAAGGGGGGCTCGGTGACGGGAGTGTCCGGCCCTGCCGTGTGTTGTTGAAGTCGTCCCCCTTCCTCGGCCCTAAGCCGGGGACCCGCGTGTAGCGGGCAGAATTTTTCCGGGGCGGCGGTCGGCCGCGGTGGCCGGCCGTGTCCCCCCCCCCAGGACGGACCCCGCAACCCAACAGAGAGCGAGCGAGCGAGTGAGCCCCCGAGAGTGTGTCGTGGGCGGGGCGGCGGCGCCTCGCCCTTTCTCGGTATCGGCCGGGCGCGATCGAGGCACCGTGCCGGGGCGGCCCGTGGTGTCTGGCCTGCCCCGGCTGCCGTGGTTGCCGTTGCCGGCGGGGGCTGGGTTTTGCGAGCGGCTCCGTTCTTTTTTATTAAAGCGTGCCGGTGTGCGGGGCAGTGTGGGGGTGCCCGCCCGGCCTCCGTTCTTTTTCTCTCGCGGCCCTAAGCCGCGGCACCGAGAAGCGCGCGCTGACGAAGGGTCACGGGCCGCCACCGAAGCGAAAGCGAAAGGCGAGAGAGAAGGGCTGGCTGTGTTGGCGAGTGAGAAAAGAGACCGTATGTCCGGTGGTTGGAGGGGTTTTACGGGAGGAGTTGAGAGGCGCGTTCTCGCCCCCACCCCTGGCTCGTGACCCCCGTGGCTAGCACGGGTCGTGCGACGCATGGCGTGCTTTTTTTTTTAGTTTTTTTTTTGGTGCGGTGGCTTGCCCTTCCCCCCGGCTTTTTTTCCGGGTGGGAAGCCGATCGCTGCGAGGCGGGCGAAAGCCGGTGGCCCGCGGCGTGGTCGGTGGCAGCTGCTCCGTTTTCCGTTGTCTTGCGGCCCGCGGGCGGGTGGCGGCACCCCCCGCTCTCTTCCTCTGCTGCGTGATCGATCCCGAAGGTTGCAAGCGGCCCGCCGGCGTCGGGGGCCTAGGGAGCGTCGGGGAGGCTCGGCGGCGCCAAGGGAGGGCCTCTCGGGGACGTGTCCCGCTCGCACGCATGTTGGAGCCCTGCTCCGTTGCCGTTGTCCCAGGAACCCGCGGCCGCGGGGGCTCCCCGTTGCCCCGCGGCTGCTTTTCTTTCTGTCCCCGTCCGATCGATGAGGCTTTTCGGGTCGCGTCGGAAAGGGCCCCCGGCGGGCCGGCTCCTCCGGGCGAAGTCTCGGTGGTGTCCGGTCCCTCGAGCAGGGCGGTCTCCTGTCCAATTCGCTTCCCGTCGCAGGCGAGGTGTCGCTCCTTCCGCTTGCCGGGGAAGGAACATCTTTACCGTCCCAGGCTGTGTGATGGCCGCGTGGCCCCGTGAGCACTCAAGGTGTCCTTAAAACCACGCGAGGTGCCGGCGCTGGCCCTGGTCCGAGTTTAGCGTCCCGTGGGTGCCGGCCGCGAGCAGCACCGGGCGGCGGTGCGGCTCGAGCTTGAGCCGAGAGAAAACGAAACCAAACCCCCCCCCCCTCGAGAGCGAGAGAGAGTGAGAGGGCTGACGAGAACCGATGGCGGGGCCGGGGGAGCACGGACGGGGGAAAAGAGCCCGTTCCGCGCGCGCACCGCGCACGGCGCTCCTTTGTCGTGCCGCCGCCTGCTGCAGAGCG
>NW_028276074.1:7857500-7954341 GCF_052056855.1 Sturnus vulgaris | reverse complement strand
TCCTCTGCTGCTTCTGCTGTTAGGAATCGCTCCTTGAAAGACGAGCGAGAGCGTCCTTCCGGGTGCATTGCACTGAGTCGAGTGCTCGCTCGGGACTTTGCTCTCGGGGCCAAGGCAAGAGGGCGTGCTTGCCCGCAGAACTGAGAACACGCTGTTGGCAGAGCTGCAACTGACCGCCGGAGTTCAGCTCTCGCCGGACGGCAGAGGCGAAGAACGAAGCCGCTTGCGAGCGGCGCAGTGCAGCGACGAGCTCTCCGAATTCGCCGCTAGCTCCACGGTCCTTCTCAGCTGCGAGTAGCAGCGCTCGCAGTACACGGAGCTTCGCAAGGCCCGAAGACCCGGAGGGAAGTATCGCACACGAAAATGTGCAGGACAGAGACGTGTTCTACGTTGTCCCTTCTCGTCATGCAGTTTGTGCCTCTGCTGCTTCTGCTGTTAGGAATCGCTCCTTGAAAGACGAGCGAGAGCGTCCTTCCGGGTGCATTGCACTGAGTCGAGTGCTCGCTCGGGACTTTGCTCTCGGGGCCAAGGCAAGAGGGCGTGCTTGCCCGCAGAACTGAGAACACGCTGTTGGGCAGAGCTGCAACTGACCGCCGGGAGTTCAGCTCTCGCCGGACGGCAGAAGGCGAAGAACGAAGCCGCTTGCGAGCGGCGCAGTGCAGCGACGAGCTCTCCGAATTCGCCGCTAGCTCCACGGTCCTTCTCAGCTGCGAGTAGCAGCGCTCGCAGTACACGGAGCTTCGCAAGGCCCGAAGACCCGGAGGGAAGTATCGCACACGAAAATGTGCCAGGACAGAGACGTGTTCTACGTTGTCCCTTCTCGTCATGCAGTTTGTGCCTCTGCTGCTTGTGCTGTTAGGAATCGCTCCTTGAAAGACGAGCGAGAGCGTCCTTCCGGGTGCATTGCACTGAGTCGAGTGCTCGCTCGGGACTTTGCTCTCGGGGCCAAGGCAAGAGGGCGTGCTTGCCCGCAGAACTGAGAACACGCTGTTGGGCAGAGCTGCAACTGACCGCCGGAGTTCAGCTCTCGCCGGACGGCAGAAGGCGAAGAACGAAGCCGCTTGCGAGCGGCGCAGTGCAGCGACGAGCTCTCCGAATTCGCCGCTAGCTCCACGGTCCTTCTGAGCTGCGAGTAGCAGCGCTCGCAGTACACGGAGCTTCGCAAGGCCCGAAGACCCGGAGGGAAGTATCGCACACGAAAATGTGCCAGGACAGAGACGTGTTCTACGTTGTCCCTTCTCGTCATGCAGTTTGTGCCTCTGCTGCTTCTGCTGTTAGGAATCGCTCCTTGAAAGACGAGCGAGAGCGTCCTTCCGGGTGCATTGCACTGAGTCGAGTGCTCGCTCGGGACTTTGCTCTCGGGGCCAAGGCAAGAGGGCGTGCTTGCCCGCAGAACTGAGAACACGCTGTTGGGCAGAGCTGCAACTGACCGCCGAAGTTCAGCTGTCGCCGGACGCAGAAGGCGAAGAACGAAGCCGCTTGCGAGCGGCGCAGTGCAGCGAAGAGCTCTCCGAATTCGCCGCTAGCTCCACGGTCCTTCTCAGCTGCGAGTAGCAGCGCTCGCAGTACACAGGGCTTCGCAAGGCCCGAAGACCCGGAGGGAAGTATCGCACACGAAAATGTGCCAGGACAGAGACGTGTTCTACGTTGTCCCTTCTCGTCATGCAGTTTGTGCCTCTGCTGCTTCTGCTGTTAGGAATCGCTCCTTGAAGACGAGCGAGAGCGTCCTTCCGGGTGCATTGCACTGAGTCGAGTGCTCGCTCGGGACTTTGCTCCCGGGGCCAAGGCAAGAGGGCGTGCTTGCCCGCAGAACTGAGAACACGCTGTTGGGCAGAGCTGCAACTGACCGCCGGAGTTCAGCTCTCGCCGGACGGCAGAAGGCGAAGAACGAAGCCGCTTGCGAGCGGCGCAGTGCAGCGAAGAGCTCTCCGAATTCGCCGCTAGCTCCACGGTCCTTCTGAGCTGCGAGTAGCAGCGCTCGCAGTAGACGGGGCTTCGCAAGGCCCGAAGACCCGGAGGGAAGTTTCGCACACGAAAATGTGCCAGGACAGAGACGTGTTCTACGTTGTCCCTTCTCGTCATGCAGTTTGTGCCTCTGCTGCTTCTGCTGTCAGGAATCGCTCCTTGAAAGACGAGCGAGAACGTCCTTCCGGGTGCATTGCACTGAGTCGAGTGCTCGCTCGGGACTTTGCTCTCGGGGCCAAGGCAAGAGGGCGTGCTTGCCCGCAGAACTGAGAACACGCTGTTGGGCAGAGCTGCAACTGACCGCCGGAGTTCAGCTCTCGCCGGACGGCAGAAGGCGAAGAACGAAGCCGCTTGCGAGCGGCGCAGTGCAGCGAAGAGCTCTCCGAATTCGCCGCTAGCTCCACGGTCCTTCTGAGCTGCGAGTAGCAGCGCTCGCAGTACACGGGGCTTCGCAAGGCCCGAAGACCCGGAGGGAAGTATCGCACACGAAAATGTGCCAGGACAGAGACGTGTTCTACGTTGTCCCTTCTCGTCATGCAGTTTGTGCCTCTGCTGCTTCTGCTGTCAGGAATCGCTCCTTGAAAGACGAGCGAGAGCGTCCTTCCGGGTGCATTGCACTGAGTCGAGTGCTCGCTCGGGACTTTGCTCTCGGGGCCAAGGCAAGAGGGCGTGCTTGCCCGCAGAACTGAGAACACGCTGTTGGGCAGAGCTGCAACTGACCGCCGGAGTTCAGCTCTCGCCGGACGGCAGAAGGCGAAGAACGAAGCCGCTTGCGAGCGGCGCAGTGCAGCGAAGAGCTCTCCGAATTCGCCGCTAGCTCCACGGTCCTTCTGAGCTGCGAGTAGCAGCGCTCGCAGTACACGGGGCTTCGCAAGGCCCGAAGACCCGGAGGAAGTTTCGCACACGGAAATGTGCCAGGACAGAGACGTGTTCTACGTTGTCCCTTCTCGTCATGCAGTTTGTGCCTCTGCTGCTTCTGCTGTTAGGAATCGCTCCTTGAAAGACGAGCGAGAGCGTCCTTCCGGGTGCATTGCACTGAGTCGAGTGCTCGCTCGGGACTTTGCTCTCGGGGCCAAGGCAAGAGGGCGTGCTTGCCCGCAGAACTGAGAACACGCTGTTGGGCAGAGCTGCAACTGACCGCCGGAGTTCAGCTCTCGCCGGACGGCAGAAGGCGAAGAACGAAGCCGCTTGCGAGCGGCGCAGTGCAGCGAAGAGCTCTCCGAATTCGCCGCTAGCTCCACGGTCCTTCTGAGCTGCGAGTAGCAGCGCTCGCAGTACACGGGGCTTCGCAAGGCCCGAAGACCCGGAGGGAAGTTTCGCACACGGAAATGTGCCAGGACAGAGACGTGTTCTACGTTGTCCCTTCTCGTCATGCAGTTTGTGCCTCTGCTGCTTCTGCTGTTAGGAATCGCTCCTTGAAAGACGAGCGAGAGCGTCCTTCCGGGTGCATTGCACTGAGTCGAGTGCTCGCTCGGGACTTTGCTCCCGGGGCCAAGGCAAGAGGGCGTGCTTGCCCGCAGAACTGAGAACACGCTGTTGGGCAGAGCTGCAACTGACCGCCGGAGTTCAGCTCTCGCCGGACGGCAGAAGGCGAAGAACGAAGCCGCTTGCGAGCGGCGCAGTGCAGCGAAGAGCTCTCCGAATTCGCCGCTAGCTCCACGGTCCTTCTGAGCTGCGAGTAGCAGCGCTCGCAGTACACGGGGCTTCGGAAGGCCCGAAGACCCGGAGGGAAGTTTCGCACACGGAAATGTGCCAGGACAGAGACGTGTTCTACGTTGTCCCTTCTCGTCATGCAGTTTGTGCCTCTGCTGCTTCTGCTGTTAGGAATCGCTCCTTGAAAGACGAGCGAGAGCGTCCTTCCGGGTGCATTGCACTGAGTCGAGTGCTCGCTCGGGACTTTGCTCTCGGGGCCAAGGCAAGAGGGCGTGCTTGCCCGCAGAACTGAGAACACGCTGTTGGGCAGAGCTGCAACTGACCGCCGGAGTTCAGCTGTCGCCGGACGGCAGAAGGCGAAGAACGAAGCCGCTTGCGAGCGGCGCAGTGCAGCGAAGAGCTCTCCGAATTCGCCGCTAGCTCCACGGTCCTTCTCAGCTGCGAGTAGCAGCGCTCGCAGTACACAGGGCTTCGCAAGGCCCGAAGACCCGGAGGGAAGTTTCGCACACGGAAATGTGCCAGGACAGAGACGTGTTCTACGTTGTCCCTTCTCGTCATGCAGTTTGTGCCTCTGCTGCTTCTGCTGTTAGGAATCGCTCCTTGAAAGACGAGCGAGAGCGTCCTTCCGGGTGCATTGCACTGAGTCGAGTGCTCGCTCGGGACTTTGCTCCCGGGGCCAAGGCAAGAGGGCGTGCTTGCCCGCAGAACTGAGAACACGCTGTTGGGCAGAGCTGCAACTGACCGCCGGAGTTCAGCTGTCGCCGGACGGCAGAAGGCGAAGAACGAAGCCGCTTGCGAGCGGCGCAGTGCAGCGAAGAGCTCTCCGAATTCGCCGCTAGCTCCACGGTCCTTCTGAGCTGCGAGTAGCAGCGCTCGCAGTACACGGGGCTTCGCAAGGCCCGAAGACCCGGAGGGAAGTATGGCACACGGAAATGTGCCAGGACAGAGACGTGTTCTACGTTGTCCCTTCTCGTCATGCAGTTTGTGCCTCTGCTGCTTGTGCTGTTAGGAATCGCTCCTTGAAAGACGAGCGAGAGCGTCCTTCCGGGTGCATTGCACTGAGTCGAGTGCTCGCTCGGGACTTTGCTCTCGGGGCCAAGGCAAGAGGGCGTGCTTGCCCGCAGAACTGAGAACACGCTGTTGGGCAGAGCTGCAACTGACCGCCGGAGTTCAGCTCTCGCCGGACGGCAGAAGGCGAAGAACGAAGCCGCTTGCGAGCGGCGCAGTGCAGCGAAGAGCTCTCCGAATTCGCCGCTAGCTCCACGGTCCTTCTGAGCTGCGAGTAGCAGCGCTCGCAGTACACGGGGCTTCGCAAGGCCCGAAGACCCGGAGGGAAGTTTCGCACACGGAAATGTGCCAGGACAGAGACGTGTTCTACGTTGTCCCTTCTCGTCATGCAGTTTGTGCCTCTGCTGCTTGTGCTGTTAGGAATCGCTCCTTGAAAGACGAGCGAGAGCGTCCTTCCGGGTGCATTGCACTGAGTCGAGTGCTCGCTCGGGACTTTGCTCTCGGGGCCAAGGCAAGAGGGCGTGCTTGCCCGCAGAACTGAGAACACGCTGTTGGGCAGAGCTGCAACTGACCGCCGGAGTTCAGCTCTCGCCGGACGGCAGAAGGCGAAGAACGAAGCCGCTTGCGAGCGGCGCAGTGCAGCGAAGAGCTCTCCGAATTCGCCGCTAGCTCCACGGTCCTTCTGAGCTGCGAGTAGCAGCGCTCGCAGTACACGGAGCTTCGCAAGGCCCGAAGACCCGGAGGGAAGTATGGCACACGCAAATGTGCCAGGACAGAGACGTGTTCTACGTTGTCCCTTCTCGTCATGCAGTTTGTGCCTCTGCTGCTTCTGCTGTTAGGAATCGCTCCTTGAAAGACGAGCGAGAGCGTCCTTCCGGGTGCATTGCACTGAGTCGAGTGCTCGCTCGGGACTTTGCTCTCGGGGCCAAGGCAAGAGGGCGTGCTTGCCCGCAGAACTGAGAACACGCTGTTGGGCAGAGCTGCAACTGACCGCCGGAGTTCAGCTCTCGCCGGACGGCAGAAGGCGAAGAACGAAGCCGCTTGCGAGCGGCGCAGTGCAGCGAAGAGCTCTCCGAATTCGCCGCTAGCTCCACGGTCCTTCTGAGCTGCGAGTAGCAGCGCTCGCAGTACACAGGGCTTCGCAAGGCACGAAGACCCGGAGGGAAGTTTCGCACACGGAAATGTGCCAGGACAGAGACGTGTTCTACGTTGTCCCTTCTCGTCATGCAGTTTGTGCCTCTGCTGCTTCTGCTGTTAGGAATCGCTCCTTGAAAGACGAGCGAGAGCGTCCTTCCGGGTGCATTGCACTGAGTCGAGTGCTCGCTCGGGACTTTGCTCTCGGGGCCAAGGCAAGAGGGCGTGCTTGCCCGCAGAACTGAGAACACGCTGTTGGGCAGAGCTGCAACTGACCGCCGGAGTTCAGCTCTCGCCGGACGGCAGAAGGCGAAGAACGAAGCCGCTTGCGAGCGGCGCAGTGCAGCGAAGAGCTCTCCGAATTCGCCGCTAGCTCCACGGTCCTTCTCAGCTGCGAGTAGCAGCGCTCGCAGTACACGGAGCTTCGCAAGGCCCGAAGACCCGGAGGGAAGTTTCGCACACGGAAATGTGCCAGGACAGAGACGTGTTCTACGTTGTCCCTTCTCGTCATGCAGTTTGTGCCTCTGCTGCTTCTGCTGTTAGGAATCGCTCCTTGAAAGACGAGCGAGAGCGTCCTTCCGGGTGCATTGCACTGAGTCGAGTGCTCGCTCGGGACTTTGCTCTCGGGGCCAAGGCAAGAGGGCGTGCTTGCCCGCAGAACTGAGAACACGCTGTTGGGCAGAGCTGCAACTGACCGCCGGAGTTCAGCTCTCGCCGGACGGCAGAAGGCGAAGAACGAAGCCGCTTGCGAGCGGCGCAGTGCAGCGAAGAGCTCTCCGAATTCGCCGCTAGCTCCACGGTCCTTCTCAGCTACGAGTAGCAGCGCTCGCAGTACACAGGGCTTCGCAAGGCCCGAAGACCCGGAGGGAAGTATCGCACACGAAAATGTGCCAGGACAGAGACGTGTTCTACGTTGTCCCTTCTCGTCATGCAGTTTGTGCCTCTGCTGCTTCTGCTGTTAGGAATCGCTCCTTGAAAGACGAGCGAGAGCGTCCTTCCGGGTGCATTGCACTGAGTCGAGTGCTCGCTCGGGACTTTGCTCTCGGGGCCAAGGCAAGAGGGCGTGCTTGCCCGCAGAACTGAGAACACGCTGTTGGGCAGAGCTGCAACTGACCGCCGGAGTTCAGCTCTCGCCGGACGGCAGAAGGCGAAGAACGAAGCCGCTTGCGAGCGGCGCAGTGCAGCGAAGAGCTCTCCGAATTCGCCGCTAGCTCCACGGTCCTTCTGAGCTGCGAGTAGCAGCGCTCGCAGTACACGGAGCTTCGCAAGGCCCGAAGACCCGGAGGGAAGTATCGCACACGAAAATGTGCCAGGACAGAGACGTGTTCTACGTTGTCCCTTCTCGTCATGCAGTTTGTGCCTCTGCTGCTTCTGCTATTAGGAATCGCTCCTTGAAAGACGAGCGAGAGCGTCCTTCCGGGTGCATTGCACTGAGTCGAGTGCTCGCTCGGGACTTTGCTCTCGGGGCCAAGGCAAGAGGGCGTGCTTGCCCGCAGAACTGAGAACACGCTGTTGGGCAGAGCTGCAACTGACCGCCGGAGTTCAGCTGTCGCCGGACGGCAGAAGGCGAAGAACGAAGCCGCTTGCGAGCGGCGCAGTGCAGCGAAGAGCTCTCCGAATTCGCCGCTAGCTCCACGGTCCTTCTGAGCTGCGAGTAGCAGCGCTCGCAGTACACGGAGCTTCGCAAGGCCCGAAGACCCGGAGGGCAGTATCGCACACGAAAATGTGCCAGGACAGAGACGTGTTCTACGTTGTCCCTTCTCGTCATGCAGTTTGTGCCTCTGCTGCTTCTGCTGTTAGGAATCGCTCCTTGAAAGACGAGCGAGAGCGTCCTTCCGGGTGCATTGCACTGAGTCGAGTGCTCGCTCGGGACTTTGCTCTCGGGGCCAAGGCAAGAGGGCGTGCTTGCCCGCAGAACTGAGAACACGCTGTTGGGCAGAGCTGCAACTGACCGCCGGAGTTCAGCTCTCGCCGGACGGCAGAAGGCGAAGAACGAAGCCGCTTGCGAGCGGCGCAGTGCAGCGAAGAGCTCTCCGAATTCGCCGCTAGCTCCACGGTCCTTCTCAGCTGCGAGTAGCAGCGCTCGCAGTACACAGGGCTTCGCAAGGCCCGAAGACCCGGAGGGAAGTATCGCACACGCAAATGTGCCAGGACAGAGACGTGTTCTACGTTGTCCCTTCTCGTCATGCAGTTTGTGCCTCTGCTGCTTCTGCTGTTAGGAATCGCTCCTTGAAAGACGAGCGAGAGCGTCCTTCCGGGTGCATTGCACTGAGTCGAGTGCTCGCTCGGGACTTTGCTCCCGGGGCCAAGGCAAGAGGGCGTGCTTGCCCGCAGAACTGAGAACACGCTGTTGGGCAGAGCTGCAACTGACCGCCGGAGTTCAGCTCTCGCCGGACGGCAGAAGGCGAAGAACGAAGCCGCTTGCGAGCGGCGCAGTGCAGCGAAGAGCTCTCCGAATTCGCCGCTAGCTCCACGGTCCTTCTGAGCTGCGAGTAGCAGCGCTCGCAGTACACGGAGCTTCGCAAGGCCCGAAGACCCGGAGGGAAGTATCGCACACGCAAATGTGCCAGGACAGAGACGTGTTCTACGTTGTCCCTTCTCGTCATGCAGTTTGTGCCTCTGCTGCTTCTGCTGTTAGGAATCGCTCCTTGAAAGACGAGCGAGAGCGTCCTTCCGGGTGCATTGCACTGAGTCGAGTGCTCGCTCGGGACTTTGCTCTCGGGGCCAAGGCAAGAGGGCGTGCTTGCCCGCAGAACTGAGAACACGCTGTTGGGCAGAGCTGCAACTGACCGCCGGAGTTCAGCTCTCGCCGGACGGCAGAAGGCGAAGAACGAAGCCGCTTGCGAGCGGCGCAGTGCAGCGAAGAGCTCTCCGAATTCGCCGCTAGCTCCACGGTCCTTCTGAGCTGCGAGTAGCAGCGCTCGCAGTACACGGAGCTTCGCAAGGCCCGAAGACCCGGAGGGAAGTTTCGCACACGGAAATGTGCCAGGACAGAGACGTGTTCTACGTTGTCCCTTCTCGTCATGCAGTTTGTGCCTCTGCTGCTTCTGCTGTCAGGAATCGCTCCTTGAAAGACGAGCGAGAGCGTCCTTCCGGGTGCATTGCACTGAGTCGAGTGCTCGCTCGGGACTTTGCTCCCGGGGCCAAGGCAAGAGGGCGTGCTTGCCCGCAGAACTGAGAACACGCTGTTGGGCAGAGCTGCAACTGACCGCCGGAGTTCAGCTCTCGCCGGACGGCAGAAGGCGAAGAACGAAGCCGCTTGCGAGCGGCGCAGTGCAGCGAAGAGCTCTCCGAATTCGCCGCTAGCTCCACGGTCCTTCTGAGCTGCGAGTAGCAGCGCTCGCAGTACACAGGGCTTCGCAAGGCACGAAGACCCGGAGGGAAGTTTCGCACACGGAAATGTGCCAGGACAGAGACGTGTTCTACGTTGTCCCTTCTCGTCATGCAGTTTGTGCCTCTGCTGCTTCTGCTGTTAGGAATCGCTCCTTGAAAGACGAGCGAGAGCGTCCTTCCGGGTGCATTGCACTGAGTCGAGTGCTCGCTCGGGACTTTGCACTCGGGGCCAAGGCAAGAGGGCGTGCTTGCCCGCAGAACTGAGAACACGCTGTTGGGCAGAGCTGCAACTGACCGCCGGAGTTCAGCTCTCGCCGGACGGCAGAAGGCGAAGAACGAAGCCGCTTGCGAGCGGCGCAGTGCAGCGAAGAGCTCTCCGAATTCGCCGCTAGCTCCACGGTCCTTCTGAGCTGCGAGTAGCAGCGCTCGCAGTACACAGGGCTTCGCAAGGCCCGAAGACCCGGAGGGAAGTATCGCACACGAAAATGTGCCAGGACAGAGACGTGTTCTACGTTGTCCCTTCTCGTCATGCAGTTTGTGCCTCTGCTGCTTCTGCTGTTAGGAATCGCTCCTTGAAAGACGAGCGAGAGCGTCCTTCCGGGTGCATTGCACTGAGTCGAGTGCTCGCTCGGGACTTTGCTCTCGGGGCCAAGGCAAGAGGGCGTGCTTGCCCGCAGAACTGAGAACACGCTGTTGGGCAGAGCTGCAACTGACCGCCGGAGTTCAGCTCTCGCCGGACGGCAGAAGGCGAAGAACGAAGCCGCTTGCGAGCGGCGCAGTGCAGCGAAGAGCTCTCCGAATTCGCCGCTAGCTCCACGGTCCTTCTGAGCTGCGAGTAGCAGCGCTCGCAGTACACGGAGCTTCGCAAGGCCCGAAGACCCGGAGGGAAGTATCGCACACGGAAATGTGCCAGGACAGAGACGTGTTCTACGTTGTCCCTTCTCGTCATGCAGTTTGTGCCTCTGCTGCTTCTGCTGTTAGGAATCGCTCCTTGAAAGACGAGCGAGAGCGTCCTTCCGGGTGCATTGCACTGAGTCGAGTGCTCGCTCGGGACTTTGCTCTCGGGGCCAAGGCAAGAGGGCGTGCTTGCCCGCAGAACTGAGAACACGCTGTTGGGCAGAGCTGCAACTGACCGCCGGAGTTCAGCTCTCGCCGGACGGCAGAAGGCGAAGAACGAAGCCGCTTGCGAGCGGCGCAGTGCAGCGAAGAGCTCTCCGAATTCGCCGCTAGCTCCACGGTCCTTCTGAGCTGCGAGTAGCAGCGCTCGCAGTACACGGAGCTTCGCAAGGCCCGAAGACCCGGAGGGAAGTATCGCACACGAAAATGTGCCAGGACAGAGACGTGTTCTACGTTGTCCCTTCTCGTCATGCAGTTTGTGCCTCTGCTGCTTCTGCTGTCAGGAATCGCTCCTTGAAAGACGAGCGAGAGCGTCCTTCCGGGTGCATTGCACTGAGTCGAGTGCTCGCTCGGGACTTTGCTCTCGGGGCCAAGGCAAGAGGGCGTGCTTGCCCGCAGAACTGAGAACACGCTGTTGGGCAGAGCTGCAACTGACCGCCGGAGTTCAGCTCTCGCCGGACGGCAGAAGGCGAAGAACGAAGCCGCTTGCGAGCGGCGCAGTGCAGCGAAGAGCTCTCCGAATTCGCCGCTAGCTCCACGGTCCTTCTGAGCTGCGAGTAGCAGCGCTCGCAGTACACGGAGCTTCGCAAGGCCCGAAGACCCGGAGGGAAGTATCGCACACGGAAATGTGCCAGGACAGAGACGTGTTCTACGTTGTCCCTTCTCGTCATGCAGTTTGTGCCTCTGCTGCTTGTGCTGTTAGGAATCGCTCCTTGAAAGACGAGCGAGAGCGTCCTTCCGGGTGCATTGCACTGAGTCGAGTGCTCGCTCGGGACTTTGCTCTCGGGGCCAAGGCAAGAGGGCGTGCTTGCCCGCAGAACTGAGAACACGCTGTTGGGCAGAGCTGCAACTGACCGCCGGAGTTCAGCTCTCGCCGGACGGCAGAAGGCGAAGAACGAAGCCGCTTGCGAGCGGCGCAGTGCAGCGAAGAGCTCTCCGAATTCGCCGCTAGCTCCACGGTCCTTCTGAGCTGCGAGTAGCAGCGCTCGCAGTACACGGAGCTTCGCAAGGCCCGAAGACCCGGAGGGAAGTTTCGCACACGGAAATGTGCCAGGACAGAGACGTGTTCTACGTTGTCCCTTCTCGTCATGCAGTTTGTGCCTCTGCTGCTTCTGCTGTCAGGAATCGCTCCTTGAAAGACGAGCGAGAGCGTCCTTCCGGGTGCATTGCACTGAGTCGAGTGCTCGCTCGGGACTTTGCTCCCGGGGCCAAGGCAAGAGGGCGTGCTTGCCCGCAGAACTGAGAACACGCTGTTGGGCAGAGCTGCAACTGACCGCCGGAGTTCAGCTCTCGCCGGACGGCAGAAGGCGAAGAACGAAGCCGCTTGCGAGCGGCGCAGTGCAGCGAAGAGCTCTCCGAATTCGCCGCTAGCTCCACGGTCCTTCTGAGCTGCGAGTAGCAGCGCTCGCAGTACACAGGGCTTCGCAAGGCACGAAGACCCGGAGGGAAGTTTCGCACACGGAAATGTGCCAGGACAGAGACGTGTTCTACGTTGTCCCTTCTCGTCATGCAGTTTGTGCCTCTGCTGCTTCTGCTGTTAGGAATCGCTCCTTGAAAGACGAGCGAGAGCGTCCTTCCGGGTGCATTGCACTGAGTCGAGTGCTCGCTCGGGACTTTGCACTCGGGGCCAAGGCAAGAGGGCGTGCTTGCCCGCAGAACTGAGAACACGCTGTTGGGCAGAGCTGCAACTGACCGCCGGAGTTCAGCTCTCGCCGGACGGCAGAAGGCGAAGAACGAAGCCGCTTGCGAGCGGCGCAGTGCAGCGAAGAGCTCTCCGAATTCGCCGCTAGCTCCACGGTCCTTCTGAGCTGCGAGTAGCAGCGCTCGCAGTACACAGGGCTTCGCAAGGCCCGAAGACCCGGAGGGAAGTATCGCACACGAAAATGTGCCAGGACAGAGACGTGTTCTACGTTGTCCCTTCTCGTCATGCAGTTTGTGCCTCTGCTGCTTCTGCTGTTAGGAATCGCTCCTTGAAAGACGAGCGAGAGCGTCCTTCCGGGTGCATTGCACTGAGTCGAGTGCTCGCTCGGGACTTTGCTCTCGGGGCCAAGGCAAGAGGGCGTGCTTGCCCGCAGAACTGAGAACACGCTGTTGGGCAGAGCTGCAACTGACCGCCGGAGTTCAGCTCTCGCCGGACGGCAGAAGGCGAAGAACGAAGCCGCTTGCGAGCGGCGCAGTGCAGCGAAGAGCTCTCCGAATTCGCCGCTAGCTCCACGGTCCTTCTGAGCTGCGAGTAGCAGCGCTCGCAGTACACGGAGCTTCGCAAGGCCCGAAGACCCGGAGGGAAGTATCGCACACGGAAATGTGCCAGGACAGAGACGTGTTCTACGTTGTCCCTTCTCGTCATGCAGTTTGTGCCTCTGCTGCTTCTGCTGTTAGGAATCGCTCCTTGAAAGACGAGCGAGAGCGTCCTTCCGGGTGCATTGCACTGAGTCGAGTGCTCGCTCGGGACTTTGCTCTCGGGGCCAAGGCAAGAGGGCGTGCTTGCCCGCAGAACTGAGAACACGCTGTTGGGCAGAGCTGCAACTGACCGCCGGAGTTCAGCTCTCGCCGGACGGCAGAAGGCGAAGAACGAAGCCGCTTGCGAGCGGCGCAGTGCAGCGAAGAGCTCTCCGAATTCGCCGCTAGCTCCACGGTCCTTCTGAGCTGCGAGTAGCAGCGCTCGCAGTACACGGAGCTTCGCAAGGCCCGAAGACCCGGAGGGAAGTATCGCACACGGAAATGTGCCAGGACAGAGACGTGTTCTACGTTGTCCCTTCTCGTCATGCAGTTTGTGCCTCTGCTGCTTCTGCTGTCAGGAATCGCTCCTTGAAAGACGAGCGAGAGCGTCCTTCCGGGTGCATTGCACTGAGTCGAGTGCTCGCTCGGGACTTTGCTCTCGGGGCCAAGGCAAGAGGGCGTGCTTGCCCGCAGAACTGAGAACACGCTGTTGGTCAGAGCTGCAACTGACCGCCGGAGTTCAGCTCTCGCCGGACGGCAGAAGGCGAAGAACGAAGCCGCTTGCGAGCGGCGCAGTGCAGCGAAGAGCTCTCCGAATTCGCCGCTAGCTCCACGGTCCTTCTCAGCTGCGAGTAGCAGCGCTCGCAGTACACGGGGCTTCGCAAGGCCCGAAGACCCGGAGGGAAGTATCGCACACGAAAATGTGCCAGGACAGAGACGTGTTCTACGTTGTCCCTTCTCGTCATGCAGTTTGTGCCTCTGCTGCTTCTGCTGTTAGGAATCGCTCCTTGAAAGACGAGCGAGAGCGTCCTTCCGGGTGCATTGCACTGAGTCGAGTGCTCGCTCGGGACTTTGCTCTCGGGGCCAAGGCAAGAGGGCGTGCTTGCCCGCAGAACTGAGAACACGCTGTTGGGCAGAGCTGCAACTGACCGCCGGAGTTCAGCTCTCGCCGGACGGCAGAAGGCGAAGAACGAAGCCGCTTGCGAGCGGCGCAGTGCAGCGAAGAGCTCTCCGAATTCGCCGCTAGCTCCACGGTCCTTCTGAGCTGCGAGTAGCAGCGCTCGCAGTACACGGGGCTTCGCAAGGCCCGAAGACCCGGAGGGAAGCATGGCACACGCAAATGTGCCAGGACAGAGACGTGTTCTACGTTGTCCCTTCTCGTCATGCAGTTTGTGCCTCTGCTGCTTCTGCTGTTAGGAATCGCTCCTTGAAAGACGAGCGAGAGCGTCCTTCCGGGTGCATTGCACTGAGTCGAGTGCTCGCTCGGGACTTTGCTCTCGGGGCCAAGGCAAGAGGGCGTGCTTGCCCGCAGAACTGAGAACACGCTGTTGGGCAGAGCTGCAACTGACCGCCGGAGTTCAGCTGTCGCCGGACGGCAGAAGGCGAAGAACGAAGCCGCTTGCGAGCGGCGCAGTGCAGCGAAGAGCTCTCCGAATTCGCCGCTAGCTCCACGGTCCTTCTCAGCTGCGAGTAGCAGCGCTCGCAGTACACGGAGCTTCGCAAGGCCCGAAGACCCGGAGGGAAGTATCGCACACGAAAATGTGCCAGGACAGAGACGTGTTCTACGTTGTCCCTTCTCGTCATGCAGTTTGTGCCTCTGCTGCTTCTGCTGTTAGGAATCGCTCCTTGAAAGACGAGCGAGAGCGTCCTTCCGGGTGCATTGCACTGAGTCGAGTGCTCGCTCGGGACTTTGCTCTCGGGGCCAAGGCAAGAGGGCGTGCTTGCCCGCAGAACTGAGAACACGCTGTTGGGCAGAGCTGCAACTGACCGCCGGAGTTCAGCTCTCGCCGGACGGCAGAAGGCGAAGAACGAAGCCGCTTGCGAGCGGCGCAGTGCAGCGAAGAGCTCTCCGAATTCGCCGCTAGCTCCACGGTCCTTCTCAGCTGCGAGTAGCAGCGCTCGCAGTACACGGAGCTTCGCAAGGCCCGAAGACCCGGAGGGAAGTATCGCACACGAAAATGTGCCAGGACAGAGACGTGTTCTACGTTGTCCCTTCTCGTCATGCAGTTTGTGCCTCTGCTGCTTCTGCTGTTAGGAATCGCTCCTTGAAAGACGAGCGAGAGCGTCCTTCCGGGTGCATTGCACTGAGTCGAGTGCTCGCTCGGGACTTTGCTCCCGGGGCCAAGGCAAGAGGGCGTGCTTGCCCGCAGAACTGAGAACACGCTGTTGGGCAGAGCTGCAACTGACCGCCGGAGTTCAGCTGTCGCCGGACGGCAGAAGGCGAAGAACGAAGCCGCTTGCGAGCGGCGCAGTGCAGCGAAGAGCTCTCCGAATTCGCCGCTAGCTCCACGGTCCTTCTCAGCTGCGAGTAGCAGCGCTCGCAGTACACGGAGCTTCGCAAGGCCCGAAGACCCGGAGGGAAGTATCGCACACGAAAATGTGCCAGGACAGAGACGTGTTCTACGTTGTCCCTTCTCGTCATGCAGTTTGTGCCTCTGCTGCTTCTGCTGTTAGGAATCGCTCCTTGAAAGACGAGCGAGAGCGTCCTTCCGGGTGCATTGCACTGAGTCGAGTGCTCGCTCGGGACTTTGCTCTCGGGGCCAAGGCAAGAGGGCGTGCTTGCCCGCAGAACTGAGAACACGCTGTTGGTCAGAGCTGCAACTGACCGCCGGAGTTCAGCTCTCGCCGGACGGCAGAAGGCGAAGAACGAAGCCGCTTGCGAGCGGCGCAGTGCAGCGAAGAGCTCTCCGAATTCGCCGCTAGCTCCACGGTCCTTCTCAGCTGCGAGTAGCAGCGCTCGCAGTACACGGAGCTTCGCAAGGCCCGAAGACCCGGAGGGAAGTATCGCACACGAAAATGTGCCAGGACAGAGACGTGTTCTACGTTGTCCCTTCTCGTCATGCAGTTTGTGCCTCTGCTGCTTCTGCTGTTAGGAATCGCTCCTTGAAAGACGAGCGAGAGCGTCCTTCCGGGTGCATTGCACTGAGTCGAGTGCTCGCTCGGGACTTTGCACTCGGGGCCAAGGCAAGAGGGCGTGCTTGCCCGCAGAACTGAGAACACGCTGTTGGTCAGAGCTGCAACTGACCGCCGGAGTTCAGCTCTCGCCGGACGGCAGAAGGCGAAGAACGAAGCCGCTTGCGAGCGGCGCAGTGCAGCGAAGAGCTCTCCGAATTCGCCGCTAGCTCCACGGTCCTTCTCAGCTGCGAGTAGCAGCGCTCGCAGTACACAGGGCTTCGCAAGGCCCGAAGACCCGGAGGGAAGTATCGCACACGAAAATGTGCCAGGACAGAGACGTGTTCTACGTTGTCCCTTCTCGTCATGCAGTTTGTGCCTCTGCTGCTTCTGCTGTTAGGAATCGCTCCTTGAAAGACGAGCGAGAGCGTCCTTCCGGGTGCATTGCACTGAGTCGAGTGCTCGCTCGGGACTTTGCTCTCGGGGCCAAGGCAAGAGGGCGTGCTTGCCCGCAGAACTGAGAACACGCTGTTGGTCAGAGCTGCAACTGACCGCCGGAGTTCAGCTCTCGCCGGACGGCAGAAGGCGAAGAACGAAGCCGCTTGCGAGCGGCGCAGTGCAGCGAAGAGCTCTCCGAATTCGCCGCTAGCTCCACGGTCCTTCTGAGCTGCGAGTAGCAGCGCTCGCAGTACACGGAGCTTCGCAAGGCCCGAAGACCCGGAGGGAAGTATCGCACACGGAAATGTGCCAGGACAGAGACGTGTTCTACGTTGTCCCTTCTCGTCATGCAGTTTGTGCCTCTGCTGCTTCTGCTGTCAGGAATCGCTCCTTGAAAGACGAGCGAGAGCGTCCTTCCGGGTGCATTGCACTGAGTCGAGTGCTCGCTCGGGACTTTGCTCTCGGGGCCAAGGCAAGAGGGCGTGCTTGCCCGCAGAACTGAGAACACGCTGTTGGTCAGAGCTGCAACTGACCGCCGGAGTTCAGCTGTCGCCGGACGGCAGAAGGCGAAGAACGAAGCCGCTTGCGAGCGGCGCAGTGCAGCGAAGAGCTCTCCGAATTCGCCGCTAGCTCCACGGTCCTTCTGAGCTGCGAGTAGCAGCGCTCGCAGTACACGGAGCTTCGCAAGGCCCGAAGACCCGGAGGGAAGTATCGCACACGGAAATGTGCCAGGACAGAGACGTGTTCTACGTTGTCCCTTCTCGTCATGCAGTTTGTGCCTCTGCTGCTTCTGCTGTCAGGAATCGCTCCTTGAAAGACGAGCGAGAGCGTCCTTCCGGGTGCATTGCACTGAGTCGAGTGCTCGCTCGGGACTTTGCTCTCGGGGCCAAGGCAAGAGGGCGTGCTTGCCCGCAGAACTGAGAACACGCTGTTGGTCAGAGCTGCAACTGACCGCCGGAGTTCAGCTGTCGCCGGACGGCAGAAGGCGAAGAACGAAGCCGCTTGCGAGCGGCGCAGTGCAGCGAAGAGCTCTCCGAATTCGCCGCTAGCTCCACGGTCCTTCTCAGCTGCGAGTAGCAGCGCTCGCAGTACACGGAGCTTCGCAAGGCCCGAAGACCCGGAGGGAAGTATCGCACACGAAAATGTGCCAGGACAGAGACGTGTTCTACGTTGTCCCTTCTCGTCATGCAGTTTGTGCCTCTGCTGCTTCTGCTGTTAGGAATCGCTCCTTGAAAGACGAGCGAGAGCGTCCTTCCGGGTGCATTGCACTGAGTCGAGTGCTCGCTCGGGACTTTGCTCTCGGGGCCAAGGCAAGAGGGCGTGCTTGCCCGCAGAACTGAGAACACGCTGTTGGGCAGAGCTGCAACTGACCGCCGGAGTTCAGCTCTCGCCGGACGGCAGAAGGCGAAGAACGAAGCCGCTTGCGAGCGGCGCAGTGCAGCGAAGAGCTCTCCGAATTCGCCGCTAGCTCCACGGTCCTTCTGAGCTGCGAGTAGCAGCGCTCGCAGTACACAGGGCTTCGCAAGGCCCGAAGACCCGGAGGGAAGTATCGCACACGGAAATGTGCCAGGACAGAGACGTGTTCTACGTTGTCCCTTCTCGTCATGCAGTTTGTGCCTCTGCTGCTTCTGCTGTTAGGAATCGCTCCTTGAAAGACGAGCGAGAGCGTCCTTCCGGGTGCATTGCACTGAGTCGAGTGCTCGCTCGGGACTTTGCTCCCGGGGCCAAGGCAAGAGGGCGTGCTTGCCCGCAGAACTGAGAACACGCTGTTGGTCAGAGCTGCAACTGACCGCCGGAGTTCAGCTCTCGCCGGACGGCAGAAGGCGAAGAACGAAGCCGCTTGCGAGCGGCGCAGTGCAGCGAAGAGCTCTCCGAATTCGCCGCTAGCTCCACGGTCCTTCTCAGCTGCGAGTAGCAGCGCTCGCAGTACACAGGGCTTCGCAAGGCCCGAAGACCCGGAGGGAAGTATCGCACACGAAAATGTGCCAGGACAGAGACGTGTTCTACGTTGTCCCTTCTCGTCATGCAGTTTGTGCCTCTGCTGCTTCTGCTGTTAGGAATCGCTCCTTGAAAGACGAGCGAGAGCGTCCTTCCGGGTGCATTGCACTGAGTCGAGTGCTCGCTCGGGACTTTGCTCTCGGGGCCAAGGCAAGAGGGCGTGCTTGCCCGCAGAACTGAGAACACGCTGTTGGGCAGAGCTGCAACTGACCGCCGGAGTTCAGCTCTCGCCGGACGGCAGAAGGCGAAGAACGAAGCCGCTTGCGAGCGGCGCAGTGCAGCGAAGAGCTCTCCGAATTCGCCGCTAGCTCCACGGTCCTTCTGAGCTGCGAGTAGCAGCGCTCGCAGTACACGGAGCTTCGCAAGGCCCGAAGACCCGGAGGGAAGTATCGCACACGGAAATGTGCCAGGACAGAGACGTGTTCTACGTTGTCCCTTCTCGTCATGCAGTTTGTGCCTCTGCTGCTTCTGCTGTTAGGAATCGCTCCTTGAAAGACGAGCGAGAGCGTCCTTCCGGGTGCATTGCACTGAGTCGAGTGCTCGCTCGGGACTTTGCTCTCGGGGCCAAGGCAAGAGGGCGTGCTTGCCCGCAGAACTGAGAACACGCTGTTGGGCAGAGCTGCAACTGACCGCCGGAGTTCAGCTCTCGCCGGACGGCAGAAGGCGAAGAACGAAGCCGCTTGCGAGCGGCGCAGTGCAGCGAAGAGCTCTCCGAATTCGCCGCTAGCTCCACGGTCCTTCTGAGCTGCGAGTAGCAGCGCTCGCAGTACACGGAGCTTCGCAAGGCCCGAAGACCCGGAGGGAAGTATCGCACACGAAAATGTGCCAGGACAGAGACGTGTTCTACGTTGTCCCTTCTCGTCATGCAGTTTGTGCCTCTGCTGCTTCTGCTGTCAGGAATCGCTCCTTGAAAGACGAGCGAGAGCGTCCTTCCGGGTGCATTGCACTGAGTCGAGTGCTCGCTCGGGACTTTGCTCTCGGGGCCAAGGCAAGAGGGCGTGCTTGCCCGCAGAACTGAGAACACGCTGTTGGTCAGAGCTGCAACTGACCGCCGGAGTTCAGCTCTCGCCGGACGGCAGAAGGCGAAGAACGAAGCCGCTTGCGAGCGGCGCAGTGCAGCGAAGAGCTCTCCGAATTCGCCGCTAGCTCCACGGTCCTTCTGAGCTGCGAGTAGCAGCGCTCGCAGTACACGGAGCTTCGCAAGGCCCGAAGACCCGGAGGGAAGTATCGCACACGAAAATGTGCCAGGACAGAGACGTGTTCTACGTTGTCCCTTCTCGTCATGCAGTTTGTGCCTCTGCTGCTTCTGCTGTCAGGAATCGCTCCTTGAAAGACGAGCGAGAGCGTCCTTCCGGGTGCATTGCACTGAGTCGAGTGCTCGCTCGGGACTTTGCTCTCGGGGCCAAGGCAAGAGGGCGTGCTTGCCCGCAGAACTGAGAACACGCTGTTGGGCAGAGCTGCAACTGACCGCCGGAGTTCAGCTCTCGCCGGACGGCAGAAGGCGAAGAACGAAGCCGCTTGCGAGCGGCGCAGTGCAGCGAAGAGCTCTCCGAATTCGCCGCTAGCTCCACGGTCCTTCTGAGCTGCGAGTAGCAGCGCTCGCAGTACACGGAGCTTCGCAAGGCCCGAAGACCCGGAGGGAAGTATCGCACACGGAAATGTGCCAGGACAGAGACGTGTTCTACGTTGTCCCTTCTCGTCATGCAGTTTGTGCCTCTGCTGCTTCTGCTGTTAGGAATCGCTCCTTGAAAGACGAGCAAGAGCGTCCTTCCGGGTGCATTGCACTGAGTCGAGTGCTCGCTCGGGACTTTGCTCTCGGGGCCAAGGCAAGAGGGCGTGCTTGCCCGCAGAACTGAGAACACGCTGTTGGTCAGAGCTGCAACTGACCGCCGGAGTTCAGCTCTCGCCGGACGGCAGAAGGCGAAGAACGAAGCCGCTTGCGAGCGGCGCAGTGCAGCGAAGAGCTCTCCGAATTCGCCGCTAGCTCCACGGTCCTTCTGAGCTGCGAGTAGCAGCGCTCGCAGTACACGGAGCTTCGCAAGGCCCGAAGACCCGGAGGGAAGTATCGCACACGGAAATGTGCCAGGACAGAGACGTGTTCTACGTTGTCCCTTCTCGTCATGCAGTTTGTGCCTCTGCTGCTTCTGCTGTCAGGAATCGCTCCTTGAAAGACGAGCGAGAGCGTCCTTCCGGGTGCATTGCACTGAGTCGAGTGCTCGCTCGGGACTTTGCTCCCGGGGCCAAGGCAAGAGGGCGTGCTTGCCCGCAGAACTGAGAACACGCTGTTGGTCAGAGCTGCAACTGACCGCCGGAGTTCAGCTCTCGCCGGACGGCAGAAGGCGAAGAACGAAGCCGCTTGCGAGCGGCGCAGTGCAGCGAAGAGCTCTCCGAATTCGCCGCTAGCTCCACGGTCCTTCTCAGCTGCGAGTAGCAGCGCTCGCAGTACACGGAGCTTCGCAAGGCCCGAAGACCCGGAGGGAAGTTTCGCACACGGAAATGTGCCAGGACAGAGACGTGTTCTACGTTGTCCCTTCTCGTCATGCAGTTTGTGCCTCTGCTGCTTCTGCTGTCAGGAATCGCTCCTTGAAAGACGAGCGAGAGCGTCCTTCCGGGTGCATTGCACTGAGTCGAGTGCTCGCTCGGGACTTTGCTCCCGGGGCCAAGGCAAGAGGGCGTGCTTGCCCGCAGAACTGAGAACACGCTGTTGGGCAGAGCTGCAACTGACCGCCGGAGTTCAGCTCTCGCCGGACGGCAGAAGGCGAAGAACGAAGCCGCTTGCGAGCGGCGCAGTGCAGCGAAGAGCTCTCCGAATTCGCCGCTAGCTCCACGGTCCTTCTGAGCTGCGAGTAGCAGCGCTCGCAGTACACAGGGCTTCGCAAGGCCCGAAGACCCGGAGGGAAGTTTCGCACACGGAAATGTGCCAGGACAGAGACGTGTTCTACGTTGTCCCTTCTCGTCATGCAGTTTGTGCCTCTGCTGCTTCTGCTGTCAGGAATCGCTCCTTGAAAGACGAGCGAGAGCGTCCTTCCGGGTGCATTGCACTGAGTCGAGTGCTCGCTCGGGACTTTGCACTCGGGGCCAAGGCAAGAGGGCGTGCTTGCCCGCAGAACTGAGAACACGCTGTTGGGCAGAGCTGCAACTGACCGCCGGAGTTCAGCTCTCGCCGGACGGCAGAAGGCGAAGAACGAAGCCGCTTGCGAGCGGCGCAGTGCAGCGAAGAGCTCTCCGAATTCGCCGCTAGCTCCACGGTCCTTCTGAGCTGCGAGTAGCAGCGCTCGCAGTACACAGGGCTTCGCAAGGCCCGAAGACCCGGAGGGAAGTATCGCACACGAAAATGTGCCAGGACAGAGACGTGTTCTACGTTGTCCCTTCTCGTCATGCAGTTTGTGCCTCTGCTGCTTCTGCTGTTAGGAATCGCTCCTTGAAAGACGAGCGAGAGCGTCCTTCCGGGTGCATTGCACTGAGTCGAGTGCTCGCTCGGGACTTTGCTCCCGGGGCCAAGGCAAGAGGGCGTGCTTGCCCGCAGAACTGAGAACACGCTGTTGGGCAGAGCTGCAACTGACCGCCGGAGTTCAGCTCTCGCCGGACGGCAGAAGGCGAAGAACGAAGCCGCTTGCGAGCGGCGCAGTGCAGCGAAGAGCTCTCCGAATTCGCCGCTAGCTCCACGGTCCTTCTGAGCTGCGAGTAGCAGCGCTCGCAGTACACGGAGCTTCGCAAGGCCCGAAGACCCGGAGGGAAGTATCGCACACGGAAATGTGCCAGGACAGAGACGTGTTCTACGTTGTCCCTTCTCGTCATGCAGTTTGTGCCTCTGCTGCTTCTGCTGTTAGGAATCGCTCCTTGAAAGACGAGCGAGAGCGTCCTTCCGGGTGCATTGCACTGAGTCGAGTGCTCGCTCGGGACTTTGCTCTCGGGGCCAAGGCAAGAGGGCGTGCTTGCCCGCAGAACTGAGAACACGCTGTTGGTCAGAGCTGCAACTGACCGCCGGAGTTCAGCTCTCGCCGGACGGCAGAAGGCGAAGAACGAAGCCGCTTGCGAGCGGCGCAGTGCAGCGAAGAGCTCTCCGAATTCGCCGCTAGCTCCACGGTCCTTCTGAGCTGCGAGTAGCAGCGCTCGCAGTACACGGAGCTTCGCAAGGCCCGAAGACCCGGAGGGAAGTATCGCACACGGAAATGTGCCAGGACAGAGACGTGTTCTACGTTGTCCCTTCTCGTCATGCAGTTTGTGCCTCTGCTGCTTCTGCTGTCAGGAATCGCTCCTTGAAAGACGAGCGAGAGCGTCCTTCCGGGTGCATTGCACTGAGTCGAGTGCTCGCTCGGGACTTTGCTCTCGGGGCCAAGGCAAGAGGGCGTGCTTGCCCGCAGAACTGAGAACACGCTGTTGGGCAGAGCTGCAACTGACCGCCGGAGTTCAGCTCTCGCCGGACGGCAGAAGGCGAAGAACGAAGCCGCTTGCGAGCGGCGCAGTGCAGCGAAGAGCTCTCCGAATTCGCCGCTAGCTCCACGGTCCTTCTGAGCTGCGAGTAGCAGCGCTCGCAGTACACGGAGCTTCGCAAGGCCCGAAGACCCGGAGGGAAGTATCGCACACGGAAATGTGCCAGGACAGAGACGTGTTCTACGTTGTCCCTTCTCGTCATGCAGTTTGTGCCTCTGCTGCTTCTGCTGTTAGGAATCGCTCCTTGAAAGACGAGCGAGAGCGTCCTTCCGGGTGCATTGCACTGAGTCGAGTGCTCGCTCGGGACTTTGCTCTCGGGGCCAAGGCAAGAGGGCGTGCTTGCCCGCAGAACTGAGAACACGCTGTTGGTCAGAGCTGCAACTGACCGCCGGAGTTCAGCTCTCGCCGGACGGCAGAAGGCGAAGAACGAAGCCGCTTGCGAGCGGCGCAGTGCAGCGAAGAGCTCTCCGAATTCGCCGCTAGCTCCACGGTCCTTCTGAGCTGCGAGTAGCAGCGCTCGCAGTACACGGAGCTTCGCAAGGCCCGAAGACCCGGAGGGAAGTATCGCACACGAAAATGTGCCAGGACAGAGACGTGTTCTACGTTGTCCCTTCTCGTCATGCAGTTTGTGCCTCTGCTGCTTCTGCTGTCAGGAATCGCTCCTTGAAAGACGAGCGAGAGCGTCCTTCCGGGTGCATTGCACTGAGTCGAGTGCTCGCTCGGGACTTTGCACTCGGGGCCAAGGCAAGAGGGCGTGCTTGCCCGCAGAACTGAGAACACGCTGTTGGTCAGAGCTGCAACTGACCGCCGGAGTTCAGCTCTCGCCGGACGGCAGAAGGCGAAGAACGAAGCCGCTTGCGAGCGGCGCAGTGCAGCGAAGAGCTCTCCGAATTCGCCGCTAGCTCCACGGTCCTTCTGAGCTGCGAGTAGCAGCGCTCGCAGTACACGGAGCTTCGCAAGGCCCGAAGACCCGGAGGGAAGTATCGCACACGCAAATGTGCCAGGACAGAGACGTGTTCTACGTTGTCCCTTCTCGTCATGCAGTTTGTGCCTCTGCTGCTTCTGCTGTTAGGAATCGCTCCTTGAAAGACGAGCGAGAGCGTCCTTCCGGGTGCATTGCACTGAGTCGAGTGCTCGCTCGGGACTTTGCTCTCGGGGCCAAGGCAAGAGGGCGTGCTTGCCCGCAGAACTGAGAACACGCTGTTGGTCAGAGCTGCAACTGACCGCCGGAGTTCAGCTCTCGCCGGACGGCAGAAGGCGAAGAACGAAGCCGCTTGCGAGCGGCGCAGTGCAGCGAAGAGCTCTCCGAATTCGCCGCTAGCTCCACGGTCCTTCTGAGCTGCGAGTAGCAGCGCTCGCAGTACACGGAGCTTCGCAAGGCCCGAAGACCCGGAGGGAAGTATGGCACACGCAAATGTGCCAGGACAGAGACGTGTTCTACGTTGTCCCTTCTCGTCATGCAGTTTGTGCCTCTGCTGCTTCTGCTGTCAGGAATCGCTCCTTGAAAGACGAGCGAGAGCGTCCTTCCGGGTGCATTGCACTGAGTCGAGTGCTCGCTCGGGACTTTGCTCTCGGGGCCAAGGCAAGAGGGCGTGCTTGCCCGCAGAACTGAGAACACGCTGTTGGGCAGAGCTGCAACTGACCGCCGGAGTTCAGCTCTCGCCGGACGGCAGAAGGCGAAGAACGAAGCCGCTTGCGAGCGGCGCAGTGCAGCGAAGAGCTCTCCGAATTCGCCGCTAGCTCCACGGTCCTTCTGAGCTGCGAGTAGCAGCGCTCGCAGTACACGGAGCTTCGCAAGGCCCGAAGACCCGGAGGGAAGTATCGCACACGAAAATGTGCCAGGACAGAGACGTGTTCTACGTTGTCCCTTCTCGTCATGCAGTTTGTGCCTCTGCTGCTTCTGCTGTCAGGAATCGCTCCTTGAAAGACGAGCGAGAGCGTCCTTCCGGGTGCATTGCACTGAGTCGAGTGCTCGCTCGGGACTTTGCTCCCGGGGCCAAGGCAAGAGGGCGTGCTTGCCCGCAGAACTGAGAACACGCTGTTGGTCAGAGCTGCAACTGACCGCCGGAGTTCAGCTCTCGCCGGACGGCAGAAGGCGAAGAACGAAGCCGCTTGCGAGCGGCGCAGTGCAGCGAAGAGCTCTCCGAATTCGCCGCTAGCTCCACGGTCCTTCTGAGCTGCGAGTAGCAGCGCTCGCAGTACACGGAGCTTCGCAAGGCCCGAAGACCCGGAGGGAAGTATCGCACACGAAAATGTGCCAGGACAGAGACGTGTTCTACGTTGTCCCTTCTCGTCATGCAGTTTGTGCCTCTGCTGCTTCTGCTGTTAGGAATCGCTCCTTGAAAGACGAGCGAGAGCGTCCTTCCGGGTGCATTGCACTGAGTCGAGTGCTCGCTCGGGACTTTGCTCCCGGGGCCAAGGCAAGAGGGCGTGCTTGCCCGCAGAACTGAGAACACGCTGTTGGTCAGAGCTGCAACTGACCGCCGGAGTTCAGCTCTCGCCGGACGGCAGAAGGCGAAGAACGAAGCCGCTTGCGAGCGGCGCAGTGCAGCGAAGAGCTCTCCGAATTCGCCGCTAGCTCCACGGTCCTTCTGAGCTGCGAGTAGCAGCGCTCGCAGTACACAGGGCTTCGCAAGGCCCGAAGACCCGGAGGGAAGTTTCGCACACGGAAATGTGCCAGGACAGAGACGTGTTCTACGTTGTCCCTTCTCGTCATGCAGTTTGTGCCTCTGCTGCTTCTGCTGTTAGGAATCGCTCCTTGAAAGACGAGCGAGAGCGTCCTTCCGGGTGCATTGCACTGAGTCGAGTGCTCGCTCGGGACTTTGCTCCCGGGGCCAAGGCAAGAGGGCGTGCTTGCCCGCAGAACTGAGAACACGCTGTTGGGCAGAGCTGCAACTGACCGCCGGAGTTCAGCTCTCGCCGGACGGCAGAAGGCGAAGAACGAAGCCGCTTGCGAGCGGCGCAGTGCAGCGAAGAGCTCTCCGAATTCGCCGCTAGCTCCACGGTCCTTCTGAGCTGCGAGTAGCAGCGCTCGCAGTACACGGAGCTTCGCAAGGCCCGAAGACCCGGAGGGAAGTATCGCACACGAAAATGTGCCAGGACAGAGACGTGTTCTACGTTGTCCCTTCTCGTCATGCAGTTTGTGCCTCTGCTGCTTCTGCTGTTAGGAATCGCTCCTTGAAAGACGAGCGAGAGCGTCCTTCCGGGTGCATTGCACTGAGTCGAGTGCTCGCTCGGGACTTTGCTCCCGGGGCCAAGGCAAGAGGGCGTGCTTGCCCGCAGAACTGAGAACACGCTGTTGGTCAGAGCTGCAACTGACCGCCGGAGTTCAGCTCTCGCCGGACGGCAGAAGGCGAAGAACGAAGCCGCTTGCGAGCGGCGCAGTGCAGCGAAGAGCTCTCCGAATTCGCCGCTAGCTCCACGGTCCTTCTGAGCTGCGAGTAGCAGCGCTCGCAGTACACAGGGCTTCGCAAGGCCCGAAGACCCGGAGGGAAGTTTCGCACACGGAAATGTGCCAGGACAGAGACGTGTTCTACGTTGTCCCTTCTCGTCATGCAGTTTGTGCCTCTGCTGCTTCTGCTGTTAGGAATCGCTCCTTGAAAGACGAGCGAGAGCGTCCTTCCGGGTGCATTGCACTGAGTCGAGTGCTCGCTCGGGACTTTGCTCCCGGGGCCAAGGCAAGAGGGCGTGCTTGCCCGCAGAACTGAGAACACGCTGTTGGGCAGAGCTGCAACTGACCGCCGGAGTTCAGCTCTCGCCGGACGGCAGAAGGCGAAGAACGAAGCCGCTTGCGAGCGGCGCAGTGCAGCGAAGAGCTCTCCGAATTCGCCGCTAGCTCCACGGTCCTTCTGAGCTGCGAGTAGCAGCGCTCGCAGTACACGGAGCTTCGCAAGGCCCGAAGACCCGGAGGGAAGTATCGCACACGAAAATGTGCCAGGACAGAGACGTGTTCTACGTTGTCCCTTCTCGTCATGCAGTTTGTGCCTCTGCTGCTTCTGCTGTTAGGAATCGCTCCTTGAAAGACGAGCGAGAGCGTCCTTCCGGGTGCATTGCACTGAGTCGAGTGCTCGCTCGGGACTTTGCTCCCGGGGCCAAGGCAAGAGGGCGTGCTTGCCCGCAGAACTGAGAACACGCTGTTGGGCAGAGCTGCAACTGACCGCCGGAGTTCAGCTCTCGCCGGACGGCAGAAGGCGAAGAACGAAGCCGCTTGCGAGCGGCGCAGTGCAGCGAAGAGCTCTCCGAATTCGCCGCTAGCTCCACGGTCCTTCTCAGCTGCGAGTAGCAGCGCTCGCAGTACACGGAGCTTCGCAAGGCCCGAAGACCCGGAGGGAAGTATCGCACACGAAAATGTGCCAGGACAGAGACGTGTTCTACGTTGTCCCTTCTCGTCATGCAGTTTGTGCCTCTGCTGCTTCTGCTGTTAGGAATCGCTCCTTGAAAGACGAGCGAGAGCGTCCTTCCGGGTGCATTGCACTGAGTCGAGTGCTCGCTCGGGACTTTGCTCCCGGGGCCAAGGCAAGAGGGCGTGCTTGCCCGCAGAACTGAGAACACGCTGTTGGGCAGAGCTGCAACTGACCGCCGGAGTTCAGCTGTCGCCGGACGGCAGAAGGCGAAGAACGAAGCCGCTTGCGAGCGGCGCAGTGCAGCGAAGAGCTCTCCGAATTCGCCGCTAGCTCCACGGTCCTTCTGAGCTGCGAGTAGCAGCGCTCGCAGTACACAGGGCTTCGCAAGGCCCGAAGACCCGGAGGGAAGTATCGCACACGAAAATGTGCCAGGACAGAGACGTGTTCTACGTTGTCCCTTCTCGTCATGCAGTTTGTGCCTCTGCTGCTTCTGCTGTCAGGAATCGCTCCTTGAAAGACGAGCGAGAGCGTCCTTCCGGGTGCATTGCACTGAGTCGAGTGCTCGCTCGGGACTTTGCACTCGGGGCCAAGGCAAGAGGGCGTGCTTGCCCGCAGAACTGAGAACACGCTGTTGGTCAGAGCTGCAACTGACCGCCGGAGTTCAGCTCTCGCCGGACGGCAGAAGGCGAAGAACGAAGCCGCTTGCGAGCGGCGCAGTGCAGCGAAGAGCTCTCCGAATTCGCCGCTAGCTCCACGGTCCTTCTCAGCTGCGAGTAGCAGCGCTCGCAGTACACAGAGCTTCGCAAGGCCCGAAGACCCGGAGGGAAGTATCGCACACGGAAATGTGCCAGGACAGAGACGTGTTCTACGTTGTCCCTTCTCGTCATGCAGTTTGTGCCTCTGCTGCTTCTGCTGTTAGGAATCGCTCCTTGAAAGACGAGCGAGAGCGTCCTTCCGGGTGCATTGCACTGAGTCGAGTGCTCGCTCGGGACTTTGCACCCGGGGCCAAGGCAAGAGGGCGTGCTTGCCCGCAGAACTGAGAACACGCTGTTGGTCAGAGCTGCAACTGACCGCCGGAGTTCAGCTCTCGCCGGACGGCAGAAGGCGAAGAACGAAGCCGCTTGCGAGCGGCGCAGTGCAGCGAAGAGCTCTCCGAATTCGCCGCTAGCTCCACGGTCCTTCTGAGCTGCGAGTAGCAGCGCTCGCAGTACACGGAGCTTCGCAAGGCCCGAAGACCCGGAGGGAAGTATCGCACACGAAAATGTGCCAGGACAGAGACGTGTTCTACGTTGTCCCTTCTCGTCATGCAGTTTGTGCCTCTGCTGCTTGTGCTGTTAGGAATCGCTCCTTGAAAGACGAGCGAGAGCGTCCTTCCGGGTGCATTGCACTGAGTCGAGTGCTCGCTCGGGACTTTGCTCTCGGGGCCAAGGCAAGAGGGCGTGCTTGCCCGCAGAACTGAGAACACGCTGTTGGGCAGAGCTGCAACTGACCGCCGGAGTTCAGCTCTCGCCGGACGGCAGAAGGCGAAGAACGAAGCCGCTTGCGAGCGGCGCAGTGCAGCGAAGAGCTCTCCGAATTCGCCGCTAGCTCCACGGTCCTTCTGAGCTGCGAGTAGCAGCGCTCGCAGTACACAGAGCTTCGCAAGGCCCGAAGACCCGGAGGGAAGTATCGCACACGCAAATGTGCCAGGACAGAGACGTGTTCTACGTTGTCCCTTCTCGTCATGCAGTTTGTGCCTCTGCTGCTTCTGCTGTTAGGAATCGCTCCTTGAAAGACGAGCGAGAGCGTCCTTCCGGGTGCATTGCACTGAGTCGAGTGCTCGCTCGGGACTTTGCTCTCGGGGCCAAGGCAAGAGGGCGTGCTTGCCCGCAGAATGAGAACACGCTGTTGGGCAGAGCTGCAACTGACCGCCGGAGTTCAGCTCTCGCCGGACGGCAGAAGGCGAAGAACGAAGCCGCTTGCGAGCGGCGCAGTGCAGCGAAGAGCTCTCCGAATTCGCCGCTAGCTCCACGGTCCTTCTGAGCTGCGAGTAGCAGCGCTCGCAGTACACGGAGCTTCGCAAGGCCCGAAGACCCGGAGGGAAGTATGGCACACGAAAATGTGCCAGGACAGAGACGTGTTCTACGTTGTCCCTTCTCGTCATGCAGTTTGTGCCTCTGCTGCTTCTGCTGTTAGGAATCGCTCCTTGAAAGACGAGCGAGAGCGTCCTTCCGGGTGCATTGCACTGAGTCGAGTGCTCGCTCGGGACTTTGCACTCGGGGCCAAGGCAAGAGGGCGTGCTTGCCCGCAGAACTGAGAACACGCTGTTGGTCAGAGCTGCAACTGACCGCCGGAGTTCAGCTCTCGCCGGACGGCAGAAGGCGAAGAACGAAGCCGCTTGCGAGCGGCGCAGTGCAGCGAAGAGCTCTCCGAATTCGCCGCTAGCTCCACGGTCCTTCTGAGCTGCGAGTAGCAGCGCTCGCAGTACACAGGGCTTCGCAAGGCCCGAAGACCCGGAGGGAAGTATCGCACACGAAAATGTGCCAGGACAGAGACGTGTTCTACGTTGTCCCTTCTCGTCATGCAGTTTGTGCCTCTGCTGCTTCTGCTGTTAGGAATCGCTCCTTGAAAGGCGAGCGAGAGCGTCCTTCCGGGTGCATTGCACTGAGTCGAGTGCTCGCTCGGGACTTTGCTCTCGGGGCCAAGGCAAGAGGGCGTGCTTGCCCGCAGAACTGAGAACACGCTGTTGGGCAGAGCTGCAACTGACCGCCGGAGTTCAGCTCTCGCCGGACGGCAGAAGGCGAAGAACGAAGCCGCTTGCGAGCGGCGCAGTGCAGCGAAGAGCTCTCCGAATTCGCCGCTAGCTCCACGGTCCTTCTGAGCTGCGAGTAGCAGCGCTCGCAGTACACGGAGCTTCGCAAGGCCCGAAGACCCGGAGGGAAGTATCGCACACGAAAATGTGCCAGGACAGAGACGTGTTCTACGTTGTCCCTTCTCGTCATGCAGTTTGTGCCTCTGCTGCTTCTGCTGTTAGGAATCGCTCCTTGAAAGACGAGCGAGAGCGTCCTTCCGGGTGCATTGCACTGAGTCGAGTGCTCGCTCGGGACTTTGCTCTCGGGGCCAAGGCAAGAGGGCGTGCTTGCCCGCAGAACTGAGAACACGCTGTTGGGCAGAGCTGCAACTGACCGCCGGAGTTCAGCTCTCGCCGGACGGCAGAAGGCGAAGAACGAAGCCGCTTGCGAGCGGCGCAGTGCAGCGAAGAGCTCTCCGAATTCGCCGCTAGCTCCACGGTCCTTCTGAGCTGCGAGTAGCAGCGCTCGCAGTACACGGAGCTTCGCAAGGCCCGAAGACCCGGAGGGAAGTATGGCACACGAAAATGTGCCAGGACAGAGACGTGTTCTACGTTGTCCCTTCTCGTCATGCAGTTTGTGCCTCTGCTGCTTCTGCTGTTAGGAATCGCTCCTTGAAAGACGAGCGAGAGCGTCCTTCCGGGTGCATTGCACTGAGTCGAGTGCTCGCTCGGGACTTTGCTCCCGGGGCCAAGGCAAGAGGGCGTGCTTGCCCGCAGAACTGAGAACACGCTGTTGGTCAGAGCTGCAACTGACCGCCGGAGTTCAGCTCTCGCCGGACGGCAGAAGGCGAAGAACGAAGCCGCTTGCGAGCGGCGCAGTGCAGCGAAGAGCTCTCCGAATTCGCCGCTAGCTCCACGGTCCTTCTGAGCTGCGAGTAGCAGCGCTCGCAGTACACGGAGCTTCGCAAGGCCCGAAGACCCGGAGGGAAGTATGGCACACGAAAATGTGCCAGGACAGAGACGTGTTCTACGTTGTCCCTTCTCGTCATGCAGTTTGTGCCTCTGCTGCTTCTGCTGTTAGGAATCGCTCCTTGAAAGACGAGCGAGAGCGTCCTTCCGGGTGCATTGCACTGAGTCGAGTGCTCGCTCGGGACTTTGCTCCCGGGGCCAAGGCAAGAGGGCGTGCTTGCCCGCAGAACTGAGAACACGCTGTTGGTCAGAGCTGCAACTGACCGCCGGAGTTCAGCTCTCGCCGGACGGCAGAAGGCGAAGAACGAAGCCGCTTGCGAGCGGCGCAGTGCAGCGAAGAGCTCTCCGAATTCGCCGCTAGCTCCACGGTCCTTCTGAGCTGCGAGTAGCAGCGCTCGCAGTACACGGAGCTTCGCAAGGCCCGAAGACCCGGAGGGAAGTATCGCACACGAAAATGTGCCAGGACAGAGACGTGTTCTACGTTGTCCCTTCTCGTCATGCAGTTTGTGCCTCTGCTGCTTCTGCTGTTAGGAATCGCTCCTTGAAAGACGAGCGAGAGCGTCCTTCCGGGTGCATTGCACTGAGTCGAGTGCTCGCTCGGGACTTTGCTCCCGGGGCCAAGGCAAGAGGGCGTGCTTGCCCGCAGAACTGAGAACACGCTGTTGGGCAGAGCTGCAACTGACCGCCGGAGTTCAGCTGTCGCCGGACGGCAGAAGGCGAAGAACGAAGCCGCTTGCGAGCGGCGCAGTGCAGCGAAGAGCTCTCCGAATTCGCCGCTAGCTCCACGGTCCTTCTGAGCTGCGAGTAGCAGCGCTCGCAGTACACAGGGCTTCGCAAGGCCCGAAGACCCGGAGGGAAGTTTCGCACACGGAAATGTGCCAGGACAGAGACGTGTTCTACGTTGTCCCTTCTCGTCATGCAGTTTGTGCCTCTGCTGCTTCTGCTGTTAGGAATCGCTCCTTGAAAGACGAGCGAGAGCGTCCTTCCGGGTGCATTGCACTGAGTCGAGTGCTCGCTCGGGACTTTGCTCCCGGGGCCAAGGCAAGAGGGCGTGCTTGCCCGCAGAACTGAGAACACGCTGTTGGTCAGAGCTGCAACTGACCGCTGGAGTTCAGCTGTCGCCGGACGGCAGAAGGCGAAGAACGAAGCCGCTTGCGAGCGGCGCAGTGCAGCGAAGAGCTCTCCGAATTCGCCGCTAGCTCCACGGTCCTTCTCAGCTGCGAGTAGCAGCGCTCGCAGTACACAGAGCTTCGCAAGGCCCGAAGACCCGGAGGGAAGTATCGCACACGGAAATGTGCCAGGACAGAGACGTGTTCTACGTTGTCCCTTCTCGTCATGCAGTTTGTGCCTCTGCTGCTTCTGCTGTTAGGAATCGCTCCTTGAAAGACGAGCGAGAGCGTCCTTCCGGGTGCATTGCACTGAGTCGAGTGCTCGCTCGGGACTTTGCACCCGGGGCCAAGGCAAGAGGGCGTGCTTGCCCGCAGAACTGAGAACACGCTGTTGGTCAGAGCTGCAACTGACCGCCGGAGTTCAGCTCTCGCCGGACGGCAGAAGGCGAAGAACGAAGCCGCTTGCGAGCGGCGCAGTGCAGCGAAGAGCTCTCCGAATTCGCCGCTAGCTCCACGGTCCTTCTGAGCTGCGAGTAGCAGCGCTCGCAGTACACGGAGCTTCGCAAGGCCCGAAGACCCGGAGGGAAGTATCGCACACGAAAATGTGCCAGGACAGAGACGTGTTCTACGTTGTCCCTTCTCGTCATGCAGTTTGTGCCTCTGCTGCTTGTGCTGTTAGGAATCGCTCCTTGAAAGACGAGCGAGAGCGTCCTTCCGGGTGCATTGCACTGAGTCGAGTGCTCGCTCGGGACTTTGCTCTCGGGGCCAAGGCAAGAGGGCGTGCTTGCCCGCAGAACTGAGAACACGCTGTTGGTCAGAGCTGCAACTGACCGCCGGAGTTCAGCTCTCGCCGGACGGCAGAAGGCGAAGAACGAAGCCGCTTGCGAGCGGCGCAGTGCAGCGAAGAGCTCTCCGAATTCGCCGCTAGCTCCACGGTCCTTCTGAGCTGCGAGTAGCAGCGCTCGCAGTACACAGAGCTTCGCAAGGCCCGAAGACCCGGAGGGAAGTATCGCACACGCAAATGTGCCAGGACAGAGACGTGTTCTACGTTGTCCCTTCTCGTCATGCAGTTTGTGCCTCTGCTGCTTCTGCTGTTAGGAATCGCTCCTTGAAAGACGAGCGAGAGCGTCCTTCCGGGTGCATTGCACTGAGTCGAGTGCTCGCTCGGGACTTTGCTCTCGGGGCCAAGGCAAGAGGGCGTGCTTGCCCGCAGAATGAGAACACGCTGTTGGGCAGAGCTGCAACTGACCGCCGGAGTTCAGCTCTCGCCGGACGGCAGAAGGCGAAGAACGAAGCCGCTTGCGAGCGGCGCAGTGCAGCGAAGAGCTCTCCGAATTCGCCGCTAGCTCCACGGTCCTTCTGAGCTGCGAGTAGCAGCGCTCGCAGTACACGGAGCTTCGCAAGGCCCGAAGACCCGGAGGGAAGTATGGCACACGAAAATGTGCCAGGACAGAGACGTGTTCTACGTTGTCCCTTCTCGTCATGCAGTTTGTGCCTCTGCTGCTTCTGCTGTTAGGAATCGCTCCTTGAAAGACGAGCGAGAGCGTCCTTCCGGGTGCATTGCACTGAGTCGAGTGCTCGCTCGGGACTTTGCACTCGGGGCCAAGGCAAGAGGGCGTGCTTGCCCGCAGAACTGAGAACACGCTGTTGGTCAGAGCTGCAACTGACCGCCGGAGTTCAGCTCTCGCCGGACGGCAGAAGGCGAAGAACGAAGCCGCTTGCGAGCGGCGCAGTGCAGCGAAGAGCTCTCCGAATTCGCCGCTAGCTCCACGGTCCTTCTGAGCTGCGAGTAGCAGCGCTCGCAGTACACAGGGCTTCGCAAGGCCCGAAGACCCGGAGGGAAGTATCGCACACGAAAATGTGCCAGGACAGAGACGTGTTCTACGTTGTCCCTTCTCGTCATGCAGTTTGTGCCTCTGCTGCTTCTGCTGTTAGGAATCGCTCCTTGAAAGACGAGCGAGAGCGTCCTTCCGGGTGCATTGCACTGAGTCGAGTGCTCGCTCGGGACTTTGCTCTCGGGGCCAAGGCAAGAGGGCGTGCTTGCCCGCAGAACTGAGAACACGCTGTTGGGCAGAGCTGCAACTGACCGCCGGAGTTCAGCTCTCGCCGGACGGCAGAAGGCGAAGAACGAAGCCGCTTGCGAGCGGCGCAGTGCAGCGAAGAGCTCTCCGAATTCGCCGCTAGCTCCACGGTCCTTCTGAGCTGCGAGTAGCAGCGCTCGCAGTACACGGAGCTTCGCAAGGCCCGAAGACCCGGAGGGAAGTATCGCACACGAAAATGTGCCAGGACAGAGACGTGTTCTACGTTGTCCCTTCTCGTCATGCAGTTTGTGCCTCTGCTGCTTCTGCTGTTAGGAATCGCTCCTTGAAAGACGAGCGAGAGCGTCCTTCCGGGTGCATTGCACTGAGTCGAGTGCTCGCTCGGGACTTTGCTCTCGGGGCCAAGGCAAGAGGGCGTGCTTGCCCGCAGAACTGAGAACACGCTGTTGGGCAGAGCTGCAACTGACCGCCGGAGTTCAGCTCTCGCCGGACGGCAGAAGGCGAAGAACGAAGCCGCTTGCGAGCGGCGCAGTGCAGCGAAGAGCTCTCCGAATTCGCCGCTAGCTCCACGGTCCTTCTGAGCTGCGAGTAGCAGCGCTCGCAGTACACGGAGCTTCGCAAGGCCCGAAGACCCGGAGGGAAGTATGGCACACGAAAATGTGCCAGGACAGAGACGTGTTCTACGTTGTCCCTTCTCGTCATGCAGTTTGTGCCTCTGCTGCTTCTGCTGTTAGGAATCGCTCCTTGAAAGACGAGCGAGAGCGTCCTTCCGGGTGCATTGCACTGAGTCGAGTGCTCGCTCGGGACTTTGCTCCCGGGGCCAAGGCAAGAGGGCGTGCTTGCCCGCAGAACTGAGAACACGCTGTTGGGCAGAGCTGCAACTGACCGCCGGAGTTCAGCTCTCGCCGGACGGCAGAAGGCGAAGAACGAAGCCGCTTGCGAGCGGCGCAGTGCAGCGAAGAGCTCTCCGAATTCGCCGCTAGCTCCACGGTCCTTCTGAGCTGCGAGTAGCAGCGCTCGCAGTACACGGAGCTTCGCAAGGCCCGAAGACCCGGAGGGAAGTATGGCACACGAAAATGTGCCAGGACAGAGACGTGTTCTACGTTGTCCCTTCTCGTCATGCAGTTTGTGCCTCTGCTGCTTCTGCTGTTAGGAATCGCTCCTTGAAAGACGAGCGAGAGCGTCCTTCCGGGTGCATTGCACTGAGTCGAGTGCTCGCTCGGGACTTTGCTCTCGGGGCCAAGGCAAGAGGGCGTGCTTGCCCGCAGAATGAGAACACGCTGTTGGGCAGAGCTGCAACTGACCGCCGGAGTTCAGCTCTCGCCGGACGGCAGAAGGCGAAGAACGAAGCCGCTTGCGAGCGGCGCAGTGCAGCGAAGAGCTCTCCGAATTCGCCGCTAGCTCCACGGTCCTTCTGAGCTGCGAGTAGCAGCGCTCGCAGTACACGGAGCTTCGCAAGGCCCGAAGACCCGGAGGGAAGTATGGCACACGAAAATGTGCCAGGACAGAGACGTGTTCTACGTTGTCCCTTCTCGTCATGCAGTTTGTGCCTCTGCTGCTTCTGCTGTTAGGAATCGCTCCTTGAAAGACGAGCGAGAGCGTCCTTCCGGGTGCATTGCACTGAGTCGAGTGCTCGCTCGGGACTTTGCACTCGGGGCCAAGGCAAGAGGGCGTGCTTGCCCGCAGAACTGAGAACACGCTGTTGGTCAGAGCTGCAACTGACCGCCGGAGTTCAGCTCTCGCCGGACGGCAGAAGGCGAAGAACGAAGCCGCTTGCGAGCGGCGCAGTGCAGCGAAGAGCTCTCCGAATTCGCCGCTAGCTCCACGGTCCTTCTGAGCTGCGAGTAGCAGCGCTCGCAGTACACAGGGCTTCGCAAGGCCCGAAGACCCGGAGGGAAGTATCGCACACGAAAATGTGCCAGGACAGAGACGTGTTCTACGTTGTCCCTTCTCGTCATGCAGTTTGTGCCTCTGCTGCTTCTGCTGTTAGGAATCGCTCCTTGAAAGGCGAGCGAGAGCGTCCTTCCGGGTGCATTGCACTGAGTCGAGTGCTCGCTCGGGACTTTGCTCTCGGGGCCAAGGCAAGAGGGCGTGCTTGCCCGCAGAACTGAGAACACGCTGTTGGGCAGAGCTGCAACTGACCGCCGGAGTTCAGCTCTCGCCGGACGGCAGAAGGCGAAGAACGAAGCCGCTTGCGAGCGGCGCAGTGCAGCGAAGAGCTCTCCGAATTCGCCGCTAGCTCCACGGTCCTTCTGAGCTGCGAGTAGCAGCGCTCGCAGTACACGGAGCTTCGCAAGGCCCGAAGACCCGGAGGGAAGTATCGCACACGAAAATGTGCCAGGACAGAGACGTGTTCTACGTTGTCCCTTCTCGTCATGCAGTTTGTGCCTCTGCTGCTTCTGCTGTTAGGAATCGCTCCTTGAAAGACGAGCGAGAGCGTCCTTCCGGGTGCATTGCACTGAGTCGAGTGCTCGCTCGGGACTTTGCTCTCGGGGCCAAGGCAAGAGGGCGTGCTTGCCCGCAGAACTGAGAACACGCTGTTGGGCAGAGCTGCAACTGACCGCCGGAGTTCAGCTCTCGCCGGACGGCAGAAGGCGAAGAACGAAGCCGCTTGCGAGCGGCGCAGTGCAGCGAAGAGCTCTCCGAATTCGCCGCTAGCTCCACGGTCCTTCTGAGCTGCGAGTAGCAGCGCTCGCAGTACACGGAGCTTCGCAAGGCCCGAAGACCCGGAGGGAAGTATGGCACACGAAAATGTGCCAGGACAGAGACGTGTTCTACGTTGTCCCTTCTCGTCATGCAGTTTGTGCCTCTGCTGCTTCTGCTGTTAGGAATCGCTCCTTGAAAGACGAGCGAGAGCGTCCTTCCGGGTGCATTGCACTGAGTCGAGTGCTCGCTCGGGACTTTGCTCCCGGGGCCAAGGCAAGAGGGCGTGCTTGCCCGCAGAACTGAGAACACGCTGTTGGTCAGAGCTGCAACTGACCGCCGGAGTTCAGCTCTCGCCGGACGGCAGAAGGCGAAGAACGAAGCCGCTTGCGAGCGGCGCAGTGCAGCGAAGAGCTCTCCGAATTCGCCGCTAGCTCCACGGTCCTTCTGAGCTGCGAGTAGCAGCGCTCGCAGTACACGGAGCTTCGCAAGGCCCGAAGACCCGGAGGGAAGTATGGCACACGAAAATGTGCCAGGACAGAGACGTGTTCTACGTTGTCCCTTCTCGTCATGCAGTTTGTGCCTCTGCTGCTTCTGCTGTTAGGAATCGCTCCTTGAAAGACGAGCGAGAGCGTCCTTCCGGGTGCATTGCACTGAGTCGAGTGCTCGCTCGGGACTTTGCTCCCGGGGCCAAGGCAAGAGGGCGTGCTTGCCCGCAGAACTGAGAACACGCTGTTGGTCAGAGCTGCAACTGACCGCCGGAGTTCAGCTCTCGCCGGACGGCAGAAGGCGAAGAACGAAGCCGCTTGCGAGCGGCGCAGTGCAGCGAAGAGCTCTCCGAATTCGCCGCTAGCTCCACGGTCCTTCTCAGCTGCGAGTAGCAGCGCTCGCAGTACATGGAGCTTCGCAAGGCCCGAAGACCCGGAGGGAAGTATCGCACACGAAAATGTGCCAGGACAGAGACGTGTTCTACGTTGTCCCTTCTCGTCATGCAGTTTGTGCCTCTGCTGCTTCTGCTGTTAGGAATCGCTCCTTGAAAGACGAGCGAGAGCGTCCTTCCGGGTGCATTGCACTGAGTCGAGTGCTCGCTCGGGACTTTGCTCCCGGGGCCAAGGCAAGAGGGCGTGCTTGCCCGCAGAACTGAGAACACGCTGTTGGGCAGAGCTGCAACTGACCGCCGGAGTTCAGCTGTCGCCGGACGGCAGAAGGCGAAGAACGAAGCCGCTTGCGAGCGGCGCAGTGCAGCGAAGAGCTCTCCGAATTCGCCGCTAGCTCCACGGTCCTTCTGAGCTGCGAGTAGCAGCGCTCGCAGTACACAGGGCTTCGCAAGGCCCGAAGACCCGGAGGGAAGTTTCGCACACGGAAATGTGCCAGGACAGAGACGTGTTCTACGTTGTCCCTTCTCGTCATGCAGTTTGTGCCTCTGCTGCTTCTGCTGTTAGGAATCGCTCCTTGAAAGACGAGCGAGAGCGTCCTTCCGGGTGCATTGCACTGAGTCGAGTGCTCGCTCGGGACTTTGCTCCCGGGGCCAAGGCAAGAGGGCGTGCTTGCCCGCAGAACTGAGAACACGCTGTTGGTCAGAGCTGCAACTGACCGCTGGAGTTCAGCTCTCGCCGGACGGCAGAAGGCGAAGAACGAAGCCGCTTGCGAGCGGCGCAGTGCAGCGAAGAGCTCTCCGAATTCGCCGCTAGCTCCACGGTCCTTCTCAGCTGCGAGTAGCAGCGCTCGCAGTACACAGAGCTTCGCAAGGCCCGAAGACCCGGAGGGAAGTATCGCACACGGAAATGTGCCAGGACAGAGACGTGTTCTACGTTGTCCCTTCTCGTCATGCAGTTTGTGCCTCTGCTGCTTCTGCTGTTAGGAATCGCTCCTTGAAAGACGAGCGAGAGCGTCCTTCCGGGTGCATTGCACTGAGTCGAGTGCTCGCTCGGGACTTTGCACCCGGGGCCAAGGCAAGAGGGCGTGCTTGCCCGCAGAACTGAGAACACGCTGTTGGTCAGAGCTGCAACTGACCGCCGGAGTTCAGCTCTCGCCGGACGGCAGAAGGCGAAGAACGAAGCCGCTTGCGAGCGGCGCAGTGCAGCGAAGAGCTCTCCGAATTCGCCGCTAGCTCCACGGTCCTTCTGAGCTGCGAGTAGCAGCGCTCGCAGTACACGGAGCTTCGCAAGGCCCGAAGACCCGGAGGGAAGTATCGCACACGAAAATGTGCCAGGACAGAGACGTGTTCTACGTTGTCCCTTCTCGTCATGCAGTTTGTGCCTCTGCTGCTTGTGCTGTTAGGAATCGCTCCTTGAAAGACGAGCGAGAGCGTCCTTCCGGGTGCATTGCACTGAGTCGAGTGCTCGCTCGGGACTTTGCTCTCGGGGCCAAGGCAAGAGGGCGTGCTTGCCCGCAGAACTGAGAACACGCTGTTGGTCAGAGCTGCAACTGACCGCCGGAGTTCAGCTCTCGCCGGACGGCAGAAGGCGAAGAACGAAGCCGCTTGCGAGCGGCGCAGTGCAGCGAAGAGCTCTCCGAATTCGCCGCTAGCTCCACGGTCCTTCTGAGCTGCGAGTAGCAGCGCTCGCAGTACACAGAGCTTCGCAAGGCCCGAAGACCCGGAGGGAAGTATCGCACACGCAAATGTGCCAGGACAGAGACGTGTTCTACGTTGTCCCTTCTCGTCATGCAGTTTGTGCCTCTGCTGCTTCTGCTGTTAGGAATCGCTCCTTGAAAGACGAGCGAGAGCGTCCTTCCGGGTGCATTGCACTGAGTCGAGTGCTCGCTCGGGACTTTGCTCTCGGGGCCAAGGCAAGAGGGCGTGCTTGCCCGCAGAATGAGAACACGCTGTTGGGCAGAGCTGCAACTGACCGCCGGAGTTCAGCTCTCGCCGGACGGCAGAAGGCGAAGAACGAAGCCGCTTGCGAGCGGCGCAGTGCAGCGAAGAGCTCTCCGAATTCGCCGCTAGCTCCACGGTCCTTCTGAGCTGCGAGTAGCAGCGCTCGCAGTACACGGAGCTTCGCAAGGCCCGAAGACCCGGAGGGAAGTATGGCACACGAAAATGTGCCAGGACAGAGACGTGTTCTACGTTGTCCCTTCTCGTCATGCAGTTTGTGCCTCTGCTGCTTCTGCTGTTAGGAATCGCTCCTTGAAAGACGAGCGAGAGCGTCCTTCCGGGTGCATTGCACTGAGTCGAGTGCTCGCTCGGGACTTTGCACTCGGGGCCAAGGCAAGAGGGCGTGCTTGCCCGCAGAACTGAGAACACGCTGTTGGTCAGAGCTGCAACTGACCGCCGGAGTTCAGCTCTCGCCGGACGGCAGAAGGCGAAGAACGAAGCCGCTTGCGAGCGGCGCAGTGCAGCGAAGAGCTCTCCGAATTCGCCGCTAGCTCCACGGTCCTTCTGAGCTGCGAGTAGCAGCGCTCGCAGTACACAGGGCTTCGCAAGGCCCGAAGACCCGGAGGGAAGTATCGCACACGAAAATGTGCCAGGACAGAGACGTGTTCTACGTTGTCCCTTCTCGTCATGCAGTTTGTGCCTCTGCTGCTTCTGCTGTTAGGAATCGCTCCTTGAAAGACGAGCGAGAGCGTCCTTCCGGGTGCATTGCACTGAGTCGAGTGCTCGCTCGGGACTTTGCTCTCGGGGCCAAGGCAAGAGGGCGTGCTTGCCCGCAGAACTGAGAACACGCTGTTGGGCAGAGCTGCAACTGACCGCCGGAGTTCAGCTCTCGCCGGACGGCAGAAGGCGAAGAACGAAGCCGCTTGCGAGCGGCGCAGTGCAGCGAAGAGCTCTCCGAATTCGCCGCTAGCTCCACGGTCCTTCTGAGCTGCGAGTAGCAGCGCTCGCAGTACACGGAGCTTCGCAAGGCCCGAAGACCCGGAGGGAAGTATGGCACACGAAAATGTGCCAGGACAGAGACGTGTTCTACGTTGTCCCTTCTCGTCATGCAGTTTGTGCCTCTGCTGCTTCTGCTGTTAGGAATCGCTCCTTGAAAGACGAGCGAGAGCGTCCTTCCGGGTGCATTGCACTGAGTCGAGTGCTCGCTCGGGACTTTGCTCCCGGGGCCAAGGCAAGAGGGCGTGCTTGCCCGCAGAACTGAGAACACGCTGTTGGGCAGAGCTGCAACTGACCGCCGGAGTTCAGCTCTCGCCGGACGGCAGAAGGCGAAGAACGAAGCCGCTTGCGAGCGGCGCAGTGCAGCGAAGAGCTCTCCGAATTCGCCGCTAGCTCCACGGTCCTTCTGAGCTGCGAGTAGCAGCGCTCGCAGTACACGGAGCTTCGCAAGGCCCGAAGACCCGGAGGGAAGTATGGCACACGAAAATGTGCCAGGACAGAGACGTGTTCTACGTTGTCCCTTCTCGTCATGCAGTTTGTGCCTCTGCTGCTTCTGCTGTTAGGAATCGCTCCTTGAAAGACGAGCGAGAGCGTCCTTCCGGGTGCATTGCACTGAGTCGAGTGCTCGCTCGGGACTTTGCTCCCGGGGCCAAGGCAAGAGGGCGTGCTTGCCCGCAGAACTGAGAACACGCTGTTGGGCAGAGCTGCAACTAACCGCCGGAGTTCAGCTCTCGCCGGACGGCAGAAGGCGAAGAACGAAGCCGCTTGCGAGCGGCGCAGTGCAGCGAAGAGCTCTCCGAATTCGCCGCTAGCTCCACGGTCCTTCTGAGCTGCGAGTAGCAGCGCTCGCAGTACACAGGGCTTCGCAAGGCCCGAAGACCCGGAGGGAAGTTTCGCACACGGAAATGTGCCAGGACAGAGACGTGTTCTACGTTGTCCCTTCTCGTCATGCAGTTTGTGCCTCTGCTGCTTCTGCTGTTAGGAATCGCTCCTTGAAAGACGAGCGAGAGCGTCCTTCCGGGTGCATTGCACTGAGTCGAGTGCTCGCTCGGGACTTTGCTCCCGGGGCCAAGGCAAGAGGGCGTGCTTGCCCGCAGAACTGAGAACACGCTGTTGGTCAGAGCTGCAACTGACCGCCGGAGTTCAGCTCTCGCCGGACGGCAGAAGGCGAAGAACGAAGCCGCTTGCGAGCGGCGCAGTGCAGCGAAGAGCTCTCCGAATTCGCCGCTAGCTCCACGGTCCTTCTGAGCTGCGAGTAGCAGCGCTCGCAGTACACAGGGCTTCGCAAGGCCCGAAGACCCGGAGGGAAGTATCGCACACGAAAATGTGCCAGGACAGAGACGTGTTCTACGTTGTCCCTTCTCGTCATGCAGTTTGTGCCTCTGCTGCTTCTGCTGTTAGGAATCGCTCCTTGAAAGACGAGCGAGAGCGTCCTTCCGGGTGCATTGCACTGAGTCGAGTGCTCGCTCGGGACTTTGCTCCCGGGGCCAAGGCAAGAGGGCGTGCTTGCCCGCAGAACTGAGAACACGCTGTTGGGCAGAGCTGCAACTGACCGCCGGAGTTCAGCTCTCGCCGGACGGCAGAAGGCGAAGAACGAAGCCGCTTGCGAGCGGCGCAGTGCAGCGAAGAGCTCTCCGAATTCGCCGCTAGCTCCACGGTCCTTCTGAGCTGCGAGTAGCAGCGCTCGCAGTACACAGGGCTTCGCAAGGCCCGAAGACCCGGAGGGAAGTTTCGCACACGGAAATGTGCCAGGACAGAGACGTGTTCTACGTTGTCCCTTCTCGTCATGCAGTTTGTGCCTCTGCTGCTTCTGCTGTTAGGAATCGCTCCTTGAAAGACGAGCGAGAGCGTCCTTCCGGGTGCATTGCACTGAGTCAAGTGCTCGCTCGGGACTTTGCACTCGGGGCCAAGGCAAGAGGGCGTGCTTGCCCGCAGAACTGAGAACACGCTGTTGGGCAGAGCTGCAACTGACCGCCGGAGTTCAGCTCTCGCCGGACGGCAGAAGGCGAAGAACGAAGCCGCTTGCGAGCGGCGCAGTGCAGCGAAGAGCTCTCCGAATTCGCCGCTAGCTCCACGGTCCTTCTCAGCTGCGAGTAGCAGCGCTCGCAGTACACAGGGCTTCGCAAGGCCCGAAGACCCGGAGGGAAGTATCGCACACGAAAATGTGCCAGGACAGAGACGTGTTCTACGTTGTCCCTTCTCGTCATGCAGTTTGTGCCTCTGCTGCTTCTGCTGTTAGGAATCGCTCCTTGAAAGGCGAGCGAGAGCGTCCTTCCGGGTGCATTGCACTGAGTCGAGTGCTCGCTCGGGACTTTGCTCTCGGGGCCAAGGCAAGAGGGCGTGCTTGCCCGCAGAACTGAGAACACGCTGTTGGGCAGAGCTGCAACTGACCGCCGGAGTTCAGCTCTCGCCGGACGGCAGAAGGCGAAGAACGAAGCCGCTTGCGAGCGGCGCAGTGCAGCGAAGAGCTCTCCGAATTCGCCGCTAGCTCCACGGTCCTTCTGAGCTGCGAGTAGCAGCGCTCGCAGTACACAGGGCTTCGCAAGGCCCGAAGACCCGGAGGGAAGTTTCGCACACGGAAATGTGCCAGGACAGAGACGTGTTCTACGTTGTCCCTTCTCGTCATGCAGTTTGTGCCTCTGCTGCTTCTGCTGTTAGGAATCGCTCCTTGAAAGACGAGCGAGAGCGTCCTTCCGGGTGCATTGCACTGAGTCAAGTGCTCGCTCGGGACTTTGCACTCGGGGCCAAGGCAAGAGGGCGTGCTTGCCCGCAGAACTGAGAACACGCTGTTGGGCAGAGCTGCAACTGACCGCCGGAGTTCAGCTCTCGCCGGACGGCAGAAGGCGAAGAACGAAGCCGCTTGCGAGCGGCGCAGTGCAGCGAAGAGCTCTCCGAATTCGCCGCTAGCTCCACGGTCCTTCTGAGCTGCGAGTAGCAGCGCTCGCAGTACACAGGGCTTCGCAAGGCCCGAAGACCCGGAGGGAAGTATCGCACACGAAAATGTGCCAGGACAGAGACGTGTTCTACGTTGTCCCTTCTCGTCATGCAGTTTGTGCCTCTGCTGCTTCTGCTGTTAGGAATCGCTCCTTGAAAGGCGAGCGAGAGCGTCCTTCCGGGTGCATTGCACTGAGTCGAGTGCTCGCTCGGGACTTTGCACCCGGGGCCAAGGCAAGAGGGCGTGCTTGCCCGCAGAACTGAGAACACGCTGTTGGTCAGAGCTGCAACTGACCGCCGGAGTTCAGCTCTCGCCGGACGGCAGAAGGCGAAGAACGAAGCCGCTTGCGAGCGGCGCAGTGCAGCGAAGAGCTCTCCGAATTCGCCGCTAGCTCCACGGTCCTTCTCAGCTGCGAGTAGCAGCGCTCGCAGTACACGGAGCTTCGCAAGGCCCGAAGACCCGGAGGGAAGTATCGCACACGCAAATGTGCCAGGACAGAGACGTGTTCTACGTTGTCCCTTCTCGTCATGCAGTTTGTGCCTCTGCTGCTTCTGCTGTCAGGAATCGCTCCTTGAAAGACGAGCGAGAGCGTCCTTCCGGGTGCATTGCACTGAGTCGAGTGCTCGCTCGGGACTTTGCACTCGGGGCCAAGGCAAGAGGGCGTGCTTGCCCGCAGAACTGAGAACACGCTGTTGGTCAGAGCTGCAACTGACCGCCGGAGTTCAGCTCTCGCCGGACGGCAGAAGGCGAAGAACGAAGCCGCTTGCGAGCGGCGCAGTGCAGCGAAGAGCTCTCCGAATTCGCCGCTAGCTCCACGGTCCTTCTGAGCTGCGAGTAGCAGCGCTCGCAGTACACAGGGCTTCGCAAGGCCCGAAGACCCGGAGGGAAGTATCGCACACGCAAATGTGCCAGGACAGAGACGTGTTCTACGTTGTCCCTTCTCGTCATGCAGTTTGTGCCTCTGCTGCTTCTGCTGTTAGGAATCGCTCCTTGAAAGACGAGCGAGAGCGTCCTTCCGGGTGCATTGCACTGAGTCGAGTGCTCGCTCGGGACTTTGCTCTCGGGGCCAAGGCAAGAGGGCGTGCTTGCCCGCAGAACTGAGAACACGCTGTTGGGCAGAGCTGCAACTGACCGCCGGAGTTCAGCTGTCGCCGGACGGCAGAAGGCGAAGAACGAAGCCGCTTGCGAGCGGCGCAGTGCAGCGAAGAGCTCTCCGAATTCGCCGCTAGCTCCACGGTCCTTCTGAGCTGCGAGTAGCAGCGCTCGCAGTACACGGAGCTTCGCAAGGCCCGAAGACCCGGAGGGAAGTATGGCACACGAAAATGTGCCAGGACAGAGACGTGTTCTACGTTGTCCCTTCTCGTCATGCAGTTTGTGCCTCTGCTGCTTCTGCTGTTAGGAATCGCTCCTTGAAAGACGAGCGAGAGCGTCCTTCCGGGTGCATTGCACTGAGTCGAGTGCTCGCTCGGGACTTTGCTCCCGGGGCCAAGGCAAGAGGGCGTGCTTGCCCGCAGAACTGAGAACACGCTGTTGGTCAGAGCTGCAACTGACCGCCGGAGTTCAGCTCTCGCCGGACGGCAGAAGGCGAAGAACGAAGCCGCTTGCGAGCGGCGCAGTGCAGCGAAGAGCTCTCCGAATTCGCCGCTAGCTCCACGGTCCTTCTGAGCTGCGAGTAGCAGCGCTCGCAGTACACGGAGCTTCGCAAGGACCGAAGACCCGGAGGGAAGTATGGCACACGGAAATGTGCCAGGACAGAGACGTGTTCTACGTTGTCCCTTCTCGTCATGCAGTTTGTGCCTCTGCTGCTTCTGCTGTTAGGAATCGCTCCTTGAAAGACGAGCGAGAGCGTCCTTCCGGGTGCATTGCACTGAGTCGAGTGCTCGCTCGGGACTTTGCTCCCGGGGCCAAGGCAAGAGGGCGTGCTTGCCCGCAGAACTGAGAACACGCTGTTGGGCAGAGCTGCAACTAACCGCCGGAGTTCAGCTCTCGCCGGACGGCAGAAGGCGAAGAACGAAGCCGCTTGCGAGCGGCGCAGTGCAGCGAAGAGCTCTCCGAATTCGCCGCTAGCTCCACGGTCCTTCTCAGCTGCGAGTAGCAGCGCTCGCAGTACACAGGGCTTCGCAAGGCCCGAAGACCCGGAGGGAAGTTTCGCACACGGAAATGTGCCAGGACAGAGACGTGTTCTACGTTGTCCCTTCTCGTCATGCAGTTTGTGCCTCTGCTGCTTCTGCTGTTAGGAATCGCTCCTTGAAAGACGAGCGAGAGCGTCCTTCCGGGTGCATTGCACTGAGTCGAGTGCTCGCTCGGGACTTTGCTCCCGGGGCCAAGGCAAGAGGGCGTGCTTGCCCGCAGAACTGAGAACACGCTGTTGGGCAGAGCTGCAACTGACCGCCGGAGTTCAGCTCTCGCCGGACGGCAGAAGGCGAAGAACGAAGCCGCTTGCGAGCGGCGCAGTGCAGCGAAGAGCTCTCCGAATTCGCCGCTAGCTCCACGGTCCTTCTGAGCTGCGAGTAGCAGCGCTCGCAGTACACGGAGCTTCGCAAGGCCCGAAGACCCGGAGGGAAGTATCGCACACGAAAATGTGCCAGGACAGAGACGTGTTCTACGTTGTCCCTTCTCGTCATGCAGTTTGTGCCTCTGCTGCTTCTGCTGTTAGGAATCGCTCCTTGAAAGACGAGCGAGAGCGTCCTTCCGGGTGCATTGCACTGAGTCGAGTGCTCGCTCGGGACTTTGCTCCCGGGGCCAAGGCAAGAGGGCGTGCTTGCCCGCAGAACTGAGAACACGCTGTTGGGCAGAGCTGCAACTGACCGCCGGAGTTCAGCTCTCGCCGGACGGCAGAAGGCGAAGAACGAAGCCGCTTGCGAGCGGCGCAGTGCAGCGAAGAGCTCTCCGAATTCGCCGCTAGCTCCACGGTCCTTCTGAGCTGCGAGTAGCAGCGCTCGCAGTACACGGAGCTTCGCAAGGCCCGAAGACCCGGAGGGAAGTATCGCACACGAAAATGTGCCAGGACAGAGACGTGTTCTACGTTGTCCCTTCTCGTCATGCAGTTTGTGCCTCTGCTGCTTCTGCTGTCAGGAATCGCTCCTTGAAAGACGAGCGAGAGCGTCCTTCCGGGTGCATTGCACTGAGTCGAGTGCTCGCTCGGGACTTTGCTCCCGGGGCCAAGGCAAGAGGGCGTGCTTGCCCGCAGAACTGAGAACACGCTGTTGGGCAGAGCTGCAACTGACCGCCGGAGTTCAGCTCTCGCCGGACGGCAGAAGGCGAAGAACGAAGCCGCTTGCGAGCGGCGCAGTGCAGCGAAGAGCTCTCCGAATTCGCCGCTAGCTCCACGGTCCTTCTGAGCTGCGAGTAGCAGCGCTCGCAGTACACAGGGCTTCGCAAGGCCCGAAGACCCGGAGGGAAGTTTCGCACACGGAAATGTGCCAGGACAGAGACGTGTTCTACGTTGTCCCTTCTCGTCATGCAGTTTGTGCCTCTGCTGCTTCTGCTGTTAGGAATCGCTCCTTGAAAGACGAGCGAGAGCGTCCTTCCGGGTGCATTGCACTGAGTCAAGTGCTCGCTCGGGACTTTGCACTCGGGGCCAAGGCAAGAGGGCGTGCTTGCCCGCAGAACTGAGAACACGCTGTTGGGCAGAGCTGCAACTGACCGCCGGAGTTCAGCTCTCGCCGGACGGCAGAAGGCGAAGAACGAAGCCGCTTGCGAGCGGCGCAGTGCAGCGAAGAGCTCTCCGAATTCGCCGCTAGCTCCACGGTCCTTCTCAGCTGCGAGTAGCAGCGCTCGCAGTACACAGGGCTTCGCAAGGCCCGAAGACCCGGAGGGAAGTATCGCACACGAAAATGTGCCAGGACAGAGACGTGTTCTACGTTGTCCCTTCTCGTCATGCAGTTTGTGCCTCTGCTGCTTCTGCTGTTAGGAATCGCTGCTTGAAAGGCGAGCAAGAGCGTCCTTCCGGGTGCATTGCACTGAGTCGAGTGCTCGCTCGGGACTTTGCTCTCGGGGCCAAGGCAAGAGGGCGTGCTTGCCCGAAGAACTGAGAACACGCTGTTGGTCAGAGCTGCAACTGACCGCCGGAGTTCAGCTCTCGCCGGACGGCAGAAGGCGAAGAACGAAGCCGCTTGCGAGCGGCGCAGTGCAGCGAAGAGCTCTCCGAATTCGCCGCTAGCTCCACGGTCCTTCTGAGCTGCGAGTAGCAGCGCTCGCAGTACACAGGGCTTCGCAAGGCCCGAAGACCCGGAGGGAAGTTTCGCACACGGAAATGTGCCAGGACAGAGACGTGTTCTACGTTGTCCCTTCTCGTCATGCAGTTTGTGCCTCTGCTGCTTCTGCTGTTAGGAATCGCTCCTTGAAAGACGAGCGAGAGCGTCCTTCTGGGTGCATTGCACTGAGTCGAGTGCTCGCTCGGGACTTTGCTCTCGGGGCCAAGGCAAGAGGGCGTGCTTGCCCGCAGAACTGAGAACACGCTGTTGGGCAGAGCTGCAACTGACCGCCGGAGTTCAGCTCTCGCCGGACGGCAGAAGGCGAAGAACGAAGCCGCTTGCGAGCGGCGCAGTGCAGCGAAGAGCACACGAGCAGTCAAAGAGCTCCTTCGCTATCGCTTTCACTTCTCAGTGGTCTTACTGCTTGGAAAAGCAGCACACAGCCGTTGCACGCCAGGGCAAAAGCTGCGGCAGTGCCCGTCCTCACTCCTTCGCTGTACTGTACTCCATGCAGCTAGAGCGAAGCGAGAAGGACGCGAGGAAGAAAAAAGCGTACTTAAACTAGCCCCCTGGCAGCAGCCCTGAAAGGGCACATAACACACGGCGTCTCGCTGCCCTCCGTTCTACACACTCGCAGCTCCCTCTGCCGACTTGCGAAAGTTGTTACCAGAGCAGAGGCGGCCAGATTGAAGAGGCAGTGCCTAGGTTCACCTTCTCCTTACTGCGCGTAAGCTACGTCCAGCTCCTCGCTGCACTCTGGATTTCCCTTCTCCGCGGCCCTTACCGTGGTGCTGTGTGCAACTCGGCGCCTAGAAGTGACCGCCAATGCTTTCACAGCGGGCTGCAAGGGAACCAAGGAGCAGCACAAGCAGCAGTGCTTCAGCTTGCTCCTTCCGACTGCTAAGGGCACTTGGGAGGGCAAGCGAGAGTCAACCACCTTCCTCTCCTAGTAGCCTGTAACGTGGTGCACACAAGCACGGGACGAGTGCTGCTTCGTTCACCACCCTCGCCCACGCCTGGCGCTGCTTTCACTTGCCGGCGGCCAGAAGCCGCTGCAAGGGCGCCACACAGCCACAAGTGTGCCGGCAGCCAAGAGCTCGAGAACGCTGCTTCTGCCCAAGCCCGCCTAGGGCGTGCATCTTTGTTCTCAGAGCTCCGTGCAACAGTCTGCCTCTCTCGCAGTTCGAATGGAAAACGAAAGCTTTTCGCCTACGCCCTTCACAGAGATCCGTTGCCAGGACGAGAATGCTTTGTGGCCGGAGCTCGCCCCCGCCGCGAGGAAGCTGCTATTAGCACCGCGTTGCAGGGACACGTCTCGCTTCTTGACTACGTGCTCAGTGCTCTCCGAATTCGCCGCTAGCTCCACGGTCTTTCTCAGCTGCGAGTAGCAGCGCTCACAGTACATAGAGCTTCGCAAGGCCCGAAGACCCGGAGGGAAGTATCGCACACGCAAATGTGCCAGGACAGAGACGTGTTCTACGTTGTCCCTTCTCGTCATGCAGTTTGTGCCTCTGCTGCTTCTGCTGTTAGGAATCGCTCCTTGAAAGACGAGCGAGAGCGTCCTTCCGGGTGCATTGCACTGAGTCGAGTGCTCGCTCGGGACTTTGCTCCCGGGGCCAAGGCAAGAGGGCGTGCTTGCCCGCAGAACTGAGAACACGCTGTTGGTCAGAGCTGCAACTGACCGCCGGAGTTCAGCTCTCGCCGGACGGCAGAAGGCGAAGAACGAAGCCGCTTGCGAGCGGCGCAGTGCAGCGAAGAGCTCTCCGAATTCGCCGCTAGCTCCACGGTCCTTCTCAGCTGCGAGTAGCAGCGCTCGCAGTACACGGAGCTTCGCAAGGCCCGAAGACCCGGAGGGAAGTATGGCACACGAAAATGTGCCAGGACAGAGACGTGTTCTACGTTGTCCCTTCTCGTCATGCAGTTTGTGCCTCTGCTGCTTCTGCTGTTAGGAATCGCTCCTTGAAAGACGAGCGAGAGCGTCCTTCCGGGTGCATTGCACTGAGTCGAGTGCTCGCTCGGGACTTTGCTCTCGGGGCCAAGGCAAGAGGGCGTGCTTGCCCGCAGAACTGAGAACACGCTGTTGGGCAGAGCTGCAACTGACCGCCGGAGTTCAGCTGTCGCCGGACGGCAGAAGGCGAAGAACGAAGCCGCTTGCGAGCGGCGCAGTGCAGCGAAGAGCTCTCCGAATTCGCCGCTAGCTCCACGGTCCTTCTGAGCTGCGAGTAGCAGCGCTCGCAGTACACGGAGCTTCGCAAGGCCCGAAGACCCGGAGGGAAGTATCGCACACGAAAATGTGCCAGGACAGAGACGTGTTCTACGTTGTCCCTTCTCGTCATGCAGTTTGTGCCTCTGCTGCTTCTGCTGTTAGGAATCGCTCCTTGAAAGACGAGCGAGAGCGTCCTTCCGGGTGCATTGCACTGAGTCGAGTGCTCGCTCGGGACTTTGCTCTCGGGGCCAAGGCAAGAGGGCGTGCTTGCCCGCAGAACTGAGAACACGCTGTTGGGCAGAGCTGCAACTGACCGCTGGAGTTCAGCTCTCGCCGGACGGCAGATGTCGAAGAACGAAGCCGCTTGCGAGCGGCGCAGTGCAGCGAAGAGCACACGAGCAGTCAAAGAGCTCCTTCGCTATCGCTTTCACTTCTCAGTGGTCTTACTGCTTGGAAAAGCAGCACACAGCCGTTGCACGCCAGGGCAAAAGCTGCGGCAGTGCCCGTCCTCACTCCTTCGCTGTACTGTACTCCATGCAGCTAGAGCGAAGCGAGAAGGACGCGAGGAAGAAAAAAGCGTACTTAAACTAGCCCCCTGGCAGCAGCCCTGAAAGGGCACATAACACACGGCGTCTCGCTGCCCTCCGTTCTACACACTCGCAGCTCCCTCTGCCGACTTGCGAAAGTTGTTACCAGAGCAGAGGCGGCCAGATTGAAGAGGCAGTGCCTAGGTTCACCTTCTCCTTACTGCGCGTAAGCTACGTCCAGCTCCTCGCTGCACTCTGGATTTCCCTTCTCCGCGGCACTTACCGTGGTGCTGTGTGCAACTCGGCGCCTAGAAGTGACCGCCAATGCTTTCACAGCGGGCTGCAAGGGAACCAAGGAGCAGCACAAGCAGCAGTGCTTCAGCTTGCTCCTTCCGACTGCTAAGGGCACTTGGGAGGGCAAGCGAGAGTCAACCACCTTCCTCTCCTAGTAGCCTGTAACGTGGTGCACACAAGCACGGGACGAGTGCTGCTTCGTTCACCACCCTCGCCCACGCCTGGCGCTGCTTTCACTTGCCGGCGGCCAGAAGCCGCTGCAAGGGCGCCACACAGCCACAAGTGTGCCGGCAGCCAAGAGCTCGAGAACGCTGCTTCTGCCCAAGCCCGCCTAGGGCGTGCATCTTTGTTCTCAGAGCTCCGTGCAACAGTCTGCCTCTCTCGCAGTTCGAATGGAAAACGAAAGCTTTTCGCCTACGCCCTTCACAGAGATCCGTTGCCAGGACGAGAATGCTTTGTGGCCGGAGCTCGCCCCCGCCGCGAGGAAGCTGCTATTAGCACCGCGTTGCAGGGACACGTCTCGCTTCTTGACTACGTGCTCAGCGCTCTCCGAATTCGCCGCTAGCTCCACGGTCTTTCTCAGCTGCGAGTAGCAGCGCTCACAGTACATAGAGCTTCGCAAGGACCGAAGACCCGGAGGGAAGTATCGCACTCGAAAATGTGCCAGGATAGAGACGTTCTACACTGAGTAGAGACACAGACAGACAGAGAGTTCTACACTGCCCCTTCTCGTCGGCCATCTTGTGCTCTGCTGCCTCTGCTGTGACGAATAGGTCCTTGAAAGGCGAGCGACAGCGGCTCTCCAGGCACTGAAGAGAGTTCCCTAGGGACTTTTCGATGTAAAACTTTTTCCACCTCCAAAAATACATGGGTAAGTCCTAAAAGTTTTGGTTTTCTTAAGAATAGTTTTGCCCAAGTTTTGCTGTTCTAAACACCCATGGTTTCAGTCTTCACTTAACTGCTTGTTTCTGTCTTTTTGGCTAGTGGCAATCTAATTCTAAGGTAACTAGATGTGTTGGAAATCCATAAATTACATCTCAAGTTAGGTGGGAAAATTGGCTCGGAAGAAAATGGAATTGAGAATTTGGAAAGAATCCAGAGTGAGCTGATGTCACAATCCGAGATTCCCTTGGGTTCCAAATCCTTTCATTTGTGTTTTTGTGGGCTTTTTGAAGGCGGTGTACAGTTGAAGCCATGATTTAGCTGCGGTGAGACCTGCTCTGCTGTAAAAGCATTATTTTCTCAGTGAGCATGGACAACAGTTAGAGTGTCGTCTTTTAAGATTCCCTGCACTCCACTTATGGTGGCAAAAGCAGTGCCTTGACTGTAATCATAAAAGTGATTACAGCTTCATTGCTTTGACATCATGTAGGATGCTTCCTCCATCTGCTGTGGTCAGCATTAAGTAACAGATTTCTCAGTTTCTAGGAAGAGTCTAGCAAACAATCACCTTGCTCCTTCTCTTGCATTTATTCATCACTGCTATGCTGCTATACAGACAGGTAGTCTGTTTATGATTCAACAATTCAATGGGACATCAAGTAAATAACAAAGCAAAACTAACTACCGAAAGCACTATAAGGGCCAGAGATTAGCTTGGATCAAAACAGGTATTCTCCTAGCATTGTTTACAAACGAGTCAGCATGTGAAACAGAAGGCACAATGTAGTTTGTGCCTTGTTTTGGGCATGCCCGGAAGAAGGAAATTCTGATTTCACATACGGGAAAAGAAATGTTGACATTTGAATGAGATTGTTCATACCCCAGTAAAGGTTGCTTTGAAAGGTTGTGGAAGTCCTGTTAGGAAACATGGCTTTACAAGTCCTTTCCACCAGGAGACAACAGCTGCAGAACATCTGGGTGTGCCAGTGTTGAGAGCACCAGCAAAGATCAAAGTGGAGAAGTTGGTGAACAATGGCAGTGGCCTGGCGGAGGGCAAGTGGGGTGCTGGCTGTGGGACCAGGGGAGTCCTGACTGATTTAGGAGGCGTGTGATGGTCTGTGCCAGCAAGCGGAGTAGTGCTGTGGCCTTGGCACACTGCTAATACTGGAATTCAGTGGGGTCACTGGGCAGGCTGAGTGTGTGAGCTGCTGGAGGGACCCAGGTTGCCCACATGTAAACATCCAGTCTCACTCTTGCCAGCCACAGAAAGGAGCAGGATGTGGCTGCTGGCGATGCCTGTCACGTATACGCAGTGTATATGTGTGCTATCCCAGCCTGCTGGGAACACTTCTTCTTTGGGACTGCTTGGGCTGAGGGAGAGAAAGCAGTGGTAGTTTCTGAGGTTTCGAGTTTGTTCGAGTTTCTCAGGCTGTTTCTGGAGCCACCCCGAGTTCTCTTCCTTGAAGCATTTCAAGTCCTGCTAATTTTCAAAATTCAAACAGACACAGCCCTAAGCTAGTTGATCTGACTTCAGAGCTATTCTTACGCTGAGCTGTTGCATGATCTGATCTCCTGAGATGTCTTCCATCTCAGTTTATGACCTGGTTCTTGTGAAAAGTAGGATCTTTTAGCCTGGAGAAGAGAGGTTTCTGGAGAGACAGTATTGTGGCCTTTGAATATGTAAAGAGGGTATAAGACAAATGGAGAAAGACTTTTTAGGAAAGTTTGCAGAGACAGGACAAGGGGCCATGCTTTCAAACTGAGACTAGGTTTAGATTGGCTAAAAGGAAAAACTTTTCTACAGTGAAGCTGGTGAGACACTCAAACGGGTGTTCCAGAGAAGTTGTGGATGCCCCATCATTGAGAGTGCTCCTTATCAGTTTGGCTAGTCTTGAGCAATTTGATCTACTGTAAGATCTACCTGGCAAGGAAGTTGGACTAGATGATCTTTAATCACAGACTGTTGTATGATTCCGTGAAAGACAGAATGCAATAAAGTTCATATTTCAGATTTTGGCGCAGACATATTTATTATTTCTCACTTTATGCATCATTGCAATGACAACTTGTTAGCTTCTGAAATGATTAGCTGAGATTGATTTCCTTCCTTAGTTTCATTTTCTCTGTTATTCCTTCACTCTTGGACTTTTTTTTTCACTAGATTCCCTCTTTCAGTAAACTGCCCTTAAGTATCACTTTGCTCCCCACCTGGCTTTTTTTTTTTTTTTTCAATGACACCTTTTCACTGGTTCGTTTTGGGCCTTTGCTGCTTGAAGTCCAGCAGCCTCCTTGTCTGAGCATTACGGAGCTTTCTTTACAGCTTCATCACTATGCAAAAAGCCATAAATTACTGTGTTCCATCTCACATACCATCAAGTATCACACTAATATTCCCTCTGCTGAATAGCTGATTGGCTTACATAGACCAGCCAAATACCAGGAAATCCGGATGGCAGCAAGAATCTTGTAGACTACTCCCGCTGTTCATTTAAATTCTGGAGAAGTCACGTGAGGTATCACATTCTCTTGAAAGAAGTGTCTATCATCTCGGACATTCTAGAATGGGCTATTAATATTGTCATGAGTTTCTGGCTAGGCTTTTTAGTATGCAAATTCAAATTCAAATGATCTGAAATGATAGAACTTCAAGAAATTTTTTTTCCCAGAATCGAAGTATGATGGAGTTCCACAGGGAGAATCTTAATCTTAGTTATTCTATTCCATCTCACATCATGGCTGGGGGCAGGGAGAAGGGAGTATCTTTGGGGGACAATGGGTTCCGGTGTAGTCAGTAAGCTGGGCAGAGGAGCCATCAGGTATTTTCTGTTGTTGGGGGGGGGGGAATTCGTGTGAACTCTTCCTTTCTTGTACCCTGCCACTAGTATTGTTGCTAAAATTGTTTGTTTTCTCATCCAAGTGACAAAATCAGCACACTTAATGAGGGATGAAGAGGGAGCAGCGACCTCAGAACAGGAGGAAGAAGAAGCAGAGCCTGCTGTCCTCCAGAAGAAAAAAACACTACCAGCCAACTTTGCATCATCTGTGAACTTCCTGGGCGTGTACTCTATCCCCTTGTCCAGAACACTGAGCAAGATATTAAACAGGACTGGGCCCAAGACCGAGCCTTGGGGACCAGCTGGATGAACTCTATTTCCCACCACTCTGTGGGCCTGGCCATCACCCAGTTTGTCACCCAGCAAACAGCCCACCCATGCAAACCATAAGCAGACAGTTTCTTCAGGAGAATGATGTGAGACTCATTGCAAAAAGGATCAGGGAGATGCCTAGGAAGAGTCTCAGGTGAATCCAGGAGACTATAGTGGAGGACTATTCAGTTTTCCAATCAATTTGCTTAAAAAACTCTACAAAACCGTAATAAAAAAACAAACAAACAATCAAACAAACAAAAAAAGCAGACCAAACAAACACACAAAACCCCCCAACCTATAATCCCCAAAGAGACAAAAAAAGCCCCCAGAAAGCCCACCAAAAACCCACCCAAAACTGAAAAAATACCCCAAACCCAACACAAAAAATCAGGGTGAAGGTTTTTAGTAACTTTAAAAATAACAAAACAAAACAAAACTAAAAAACCCCCAGAAAGTCACATTTCTAAAGGTGCTGTCCCCGCCTCTTCTCTCAGCAGGGAGGACATCCTGAAGTGGAGCCAGTTGGAAGAAAGCGGGACAGGGCAGCACCTGGGCCATTGTCACAGGACGGCCCTGTGGCTGCCCCATTGCCAAAACCTGGACACATAAATCAAACACAGGTATGCACATGTGCTTAGACACAGCAAAAATATATTTGTCTGAAAAGAATACAGGTCCATTTCTATCACTGGAAAGAGCATAATGCCTCGTCTCAGCTTTCTTTTCAGTCATTACAAATGTTTCGAAAATAAAGGAATGCAGAAAATGGAAATATCCAAGATCAACATGAGGACCAGTAACAAAGATTCCATTTTTGAAACTGCATTGGGAATCCTCTGCAGAAATTGACTCAGAGCTCTAAGATTTACAAAAAAGACCAAGAGGACTGGAGTCAATACAACACAGTGTCTGGAGACTTCAGCTGGTTACCTTGATTTCTCAAATATGATGGAGAAAGCACCTTAGCAACTACAGCTGCCAGTTCTCTCAGGGCCCTGACATGCCTCTGGGTGGGTCCCATGGTCTTGCATGCTCAGGTTCCTCAAGTGGTCTGAAAGCTGACCTGCTACTATGGGTTAGAATCAAGTCCACCAGTCCAATAACCTGAGAGATGTGGAAATAGTGACTGGCAGTAAAAATTGAGACCAACACTTGTTGAGTACCTCAGCCTTCTCCTTGTCTGTTGTCACTAGTCCTGTCTGGCTTATGGGGGTGGGGGGGGGGGTGGGGAATAGGGGAGGTGTGATAGGTTTCTTTTCATCTTCCTTTTCCCACTGAAATACCCGTAGGTGCCTTTATTATTCTTAGTTTTGGCATGCTTTTCCAAATTCAGCTTCAACTGAGCCTTAGCTATACTGATCCCATCCTCACACACTCATGTGTTACCACTGTATTTTTCCCATGATTTGTCTCGCTGTGTATTGTCTGCATATTACCTACTTGCATCACATCTATTAATTTTCAATAACCTTCTGGCTTTAACTTGTTTTCAAAAAAAACCCTTTTTGAACCTTTCCACCTCAGAAATTCACCTGGGAAACCCCAAATCCCCAAAATTCACCCCGAAGTCCCCCCTGGGACGCTCAGCACTCACCTGGCAACTCCCAAAAGCCCACAAATTCACCCCAAAATTCACGGGGGACCCCCAAATTCCAGGGCTTCACCCCAAAATCCCACCTGCAACCCCCAAAACCCCTCAAATCACCCCCAAGACCCAGTCCCCCCAACACCTCCCAAATTCACTCCAAAATGTCTCCAATCCCCCTCAAAACCCTCCCAGATACCCCCAAATCCACCAAATTCACTCCCAGACCCATCTGGGACTCCCAAAAATCACCAAAATTCCCCGGAAAATCCACCTGCATCCCCCCAAATTCATCCCAAAATTCTCCCACGACTTCCAAATGCTCACCTGGATACCCCAAAATCGACAGAATTCACCCCAAAATACGCCTGGCATTCCCAAAACTCACCTGAGAACCCTAAAATTCACAAGTATACCCTAAAATTCACCAAATTCACCCCAAAATTCCCCTGAGATCCCTAGAATTCCACAAATTCCCCCTAAAATTCAACTGGGACTCCCCACATTCCACAAATTCACCCCAAACCTCGCTACCCGGGATCCCCCAAAATTCCACAAATTCTCCCCCAAAATCAACCTGGGACCCCTCAAAACTCACCTGGATCTCCCCAAATCCCCGCCCCGCCCCGCCCCCCCCAATTCACCTGGGCACTCCCAAATCCCCAGAATTCAACCCAAAATTCACCTGGGACCCCAAAAACCTCCAAATTCGCTCCAAAATGATTGGCAACTTTACACACTCCATTTTCCCACAAAAGGATCTAGAGCCCTGTGCGCTTCGTATACAAACTAAATGCAAAAAAACTTTCTATTCATTCTCAGCAAAAAGACTTCCTATTCCTCCTTCTTTTGGACAAAACTGCCTTCACTTTCAAACTTATTCTCTTGCTCACTTACCTGCATAATGCTTAGTCCCTGTTCTGCATGCTCATTTTCTTCACTTTTACAAGGAATCCTCTCCTCATCTTCTTCTTCCTCTGCTTCTTCCATTTCCTGTGCCAAGATCACCCGTTTCTCTGTTAGATTTCTTTCTCCAGCTGATTTTTTGACAACTGTCCCTATCTTCTGGCACCGCTCGCTCGAGAGAGGCGATTGTCCCGCTCTGCTCTGGGCTGGGACTGCGCTCTCTTCAAGCCCTGGGGGCAATTTTGGATGCCACAGCGTCAGAAAGATCTCAGGCTATTGGAGAAATGTCCAAAGGAGGGACACAGGGATAGCGAAGAGGCTGGAGGGAAAGCCATACAAAGAGTGGCTCAGGGCATTTGGTTCAGCTGCAGAGAGGACACTGAGCTCACACCTCACTTGGGACCTCTCAGCTCCTCCCAAGGGCAGCACAGGGACAGCTTTGCTCTCTGCTCTCTGCGACCAGGGACAGGAGCCAAGGGAATGCCAGGAGCTGTGTCAGGGGACGATTAGGCTGGCTATCAGGGAAAGGTTTTTTTCCTCAGAGGCTGGTCGGGCACTGAATAGGTTCTCCAGGCAATGGGCACAGCCCCAAGGCTGCCAGAGATCCAGGAGCGTTTGGCCAATGCTCTCAGGGATGCAGAGGGTGGGACTGTTGGAGTGTCTGTGCAGGGCCAGGAGTTGGACTTTGACGATCCCTAGGGGTCCCTTCCGACTCAGGAAACTCTTACCATTTTCCCCTCTTTCCTCTCCTTGCACAATGCTCTCAGCTTACTGTTCCACCGCATGCTCCACTTCTGAAACCTCCGCTACTTCTTTCCAGTTCAAGCACAGTTCTACTGGTTACAATCCAAAGATAGACAGATTGAAAAACAACCAAAAAGAAACACCTGTTTGGAATGTCGTGGTCTTATCTGCATCTCCAACTATGAAGTCGATTGTGCCTTGCAAGTTCTAAAAGCAAAACAACAACAACAAAAAACACCCACCACACCGTTTTAACATAGGGATTTGCCTTCTTCTAAGAAATCCATATCCCTTCTCAAAATGGATCTATTTCAGGAAGAGATCATCTTGAATAGATCACTTACTACCTAAAGAACCTGGAACACTCAAATCCGTAATGATAAGCCTGTTACCTTGTCGTTTTCTGTTCCAAAGGCAAATGCATTTGCTCAAGTGCCGTTTGTAACAAGGACAGAGCTCAAAGTGTGGCTCTGAGAAATGTTTTGGTTTCCCTCTCCTATCTTCATCAAAAGCACTTTCTTCAATGGCTGAAACAATACTTGATACAGTCTGAATTTTAAAGGTCATGAAAATTTTCTCCAAAGTGAAAAATTAATATAGCAGTCAGGTTTGAAACCAACGGGAATTTTTGTTTTACCTGTTTGAAGATTCCCTTCACACTAAAATGCTGGCTGATGGATACCTAGAAGAAATCAATTCCCACAAAATGCTTCTGGGTAAGCCATTACGTCATCCATTACAATTTGCTTCAGTGTCCCGTTCCTGTCCAATTGAAGGTCCCTGTTTAAGAGACTCAAGTGCGGAGAGAAATAAAATTAAATATGACTACAGTGCCTTTAAATCGAAATCGAACTTCCTGATCAATCTCATAAAACCTTTAGGCTAAATGTTGCCATTGATCTGTTTCTACTGAACACAATCACGTCCTGGCTTGTTAGAGATTAGTTCATTACAAAGAAAGAAACGCAGAGAAGTTAAAATATTTCCAAAGAAGCATTTGACATCCTTCCTTTTGGATGGGGAACCACACCAACACTGCTTACATAAGAGGTCAAATGACTGTCTTCCATGTTAGTTCTGCACTGTGCTCAGCGGAGCCTTTCTGGTTTATTTGCCTTTGACTTGGACATAAAGCTGAGTCTTGATTCAAGAAAAATCAATATTCACACTTGTTTTCATTTACACGGACATTGGCTTGGTCTCCTAAACAAAGAGAATGATGGGGAATTTTTGTACGAGTTCAGATAGGTAACATTCTCTTTCCGCAACCTGGCATTGTATTTTCACTTGGTCTGTTACCTCTGGCTTTGTTTTAACGGCTCAAATTATTAGGAAGAGTATCAAACCTCCAGCTCTAACCACAGTCCCACTGCGAGGTGTGTGAAGGTATGTGCATCTGCCCCTCAGGTCCACACTGCTCTTCTAATGTGCCTCTGATCGAGCAGGTAGGAAAGACCTCCTGGGTGTGTGAACAGTGCTGCTTCCTCTACGGCTTCAGAGCTGCTGCTAAGCTCTTCAGGAAGGAGAGCGGTATTGTACCCATTTTTAGATGGTTTTTAAAGTTGCCGGTGCTTGGCTGTCTTAAACGTCTGAGTTCCTAGAACTTTGAATGAGATCAAATCTATGAGTGAAGAGATGATGGTGCAGACCAACTTCTGATTCCGGTGATCCAAGAATCTGCACTACTACTTTTACCTTCTGAATAAGGCATGGATGTGATGGTATGCACAGTAATACTGATGTGCTATGGTTTTTGAATGATAGCAGTCTTCCTTTGTCCCATTCCTAAACCGTGGGCATTATTTGCCTTAACCTTGTTCAGTAGGGACATTATTCTATATTCTTACATGAAGTGAAAAGCACTCTTTTTCCATACCTTCACACAACAGCATTAAAACAAGGCCTAAGTAGTACAACCAATGTTCAAAGATGCTCTACCTTTTAAGTTTACAAAACATACCAAATTCATACCTTGTTCTAAGTTGATCTCAAGAAGAAAGGGTGTTCTCCAAATACTCCTTCAGCTCTTCCTCACAGCTCACCGTTTGCCTTTTTTCTAAGATTGTATCCAGATCACTTTCATCATCTAAGGCCACATAAAAAAGCTAGTAAAAATGGTTTCGTAGATACTAAAATCTCCCCAGCTCTTTAGGATTCAAGGAAGTTAATTATGCACATATCTTCTACACCCAGAAGAGAAAGCTACCTCAGCAAAACTCATCGCCTATGAAAATCTTCCTAGATAATGAACACCTCTGACACTGCCACCCCAAGTTGGTGTTCTGAAACAATGAGAACCTCACATCCAATCAGACTCTAGACCTGCACAAGATCTCGTCATAGCAACTTGCAGCCACTTTCTACAGAAAGCAGCAGTGATCTCTATCGCTGTTGCCATACCAACAATAAGACAGGACTGTCCATTCAGCGTGAATCAAGCAGTTAGCAAAAATGCACCTGACAGAATGAAACTGAAGAGGAGAAATTCCCATCTAAAAGTCAAAGATTACATTTTTAATTTTATAGCAGGTATTTTGAATTTCAGAGGGCTCTTTGCATTAAGAAGTCCTGTCTTTATAGCACACCCTTGTTTTTATGTTTCTACCTGGATTATGGCCATTTAGCCGTCTCCTTCAAATCACTCCAAAGAAAAACATTCAAGTGAACAAGTTCTTTCTAAACTGCTGGAAGGTGAAATGAATGAGTAAGAGGATATGTAACATGATAAAAGGCTGCCTGGAATTTTACGACTGGTATCCAACATGGCGTCTTCTATCTGGAGAGTAAAAAAAAATCAGTCTCCAAGTAAACTGGTAAGAATGCGGATTCTCAAAACTTCTGTTTATTCTGGCACCATAAAGCACCAAATCACATTCTATAATTTATCCCTTTAGAAACAACTGCCCGACTTTTTTTATGTATAGAAAAGATTGGAAGACATTTGGGAGATCATTTCCAGCTCTTCCTGAAGTCTGATCTTAAGCAGACTGGGCCATATGTCATTCATCGCTATCCTATGTATTTCAGATAGAAATGATCATAAAAATACAATCTATTTCTATTACAAATAATAAACACAAGAATTATGAACACTTCCACATGAAACTCTTCCACACCAAACTGTTTCTCTGGAGTGTTTTGTCACACTATGGACCTCTTTCTAAGGTGACATCAACAGCCTACCACGCAGAAGGCATTGCAGGTGGGAGCACAGGAAGAACAGACTAATCCCAAGGAGTGATGAAGATATATGTCATCAAATAAAAGAAACGTACATCCACGTGCTCCACTTCTTCAAACCTACATTTTCGTTTCTCAGTCATCTGAAGCATGTTGGAGTGCACAACTTCAGCATCTTCTGCTGTGCAAATGTTCACATCCAACAGGGTCATCTGAAGGAAAAGAAGAACAAATTATTGACATGCACAGAAGAAATACTGTGTGGCTTTCAGAGAGCCTGGCTAAACGTAGTGTTTCTTTTCTTGTGATGGACAGAGATAGATTCAGCCTCCCACATGCCATATTAGATTACTAAACAATACCATCTGGTTGGACACAAAGGGAGAAATTGAGGCAGAGGTGGAATTTCTTTCCCAAGATAAGACAGATTTAGCACAAGGGCTGAGGCTCCTTGCATCTTCCACATTCATGTAGGACAGCACTCCCTTCATTACTGGCATTTGTTACGGCTTTTCCACATTTCAAGCACAAATACCAACTACTACTGTGAAACCAAACGGATGGCTTACTTTTTGAACAGAGTAAGGCGGAGGTTAAAAAGGAATTCCACTTGTTATCTCACTGTCTGGTGCATCTTTACTCTCTCTAATGACACATTGGACCACGGCTATCACAGCCAAAAGCTGTGGCACTCAACTTGCACATCTGCCCTTTCTCCTGACATTTGCCCTCGACCAGCTCATACTGGATGCTCATTTTCTCCACGCACTCCACATTAGGGCTGTCTGAATGATACGGAACAGACCACAGTCAAAATTCCCATCTTTCACAGTGCAGTGTGACATGGAAACATGACAGAGGCCATGTGCTGAATCTCAGCACACGGAACAGATGCCAGCAGTGCCTACAGACACCAGACATTACCAGCCAAAGAAATCAAGACATTTTCATACACAGCTGTTTCTCATTATGCTTCAAAGTAGCAAGGTACTTAACAATCGCTACCAACTTCTTTGCTACCATACAGGCTACAAACATCCCAACTGGATGTGCTCTGGAGCAAGAGAAGGCAGACACAGAGCGGGAAGGCATGCTGCAAGGACACAGAGAAAGGAAGTATCTCCAATACTTCCCCTCTTCTTCTCATACTTCCCCTCTTCTTCTCCAGGAGTTAAAAAGGAGTATTTTTGTATGACTGAGAAGGGATCCACGTCAAAATTAACATTTGATTTCCCCCAGATTCATTCTAACCGAGCCAGTTCCTGCTAGATCTCCCCATGCACAGGTGTTTGTACTGGCCAAAGGAAAGCCATGCCACAGGCAGCTTCTTTGGCTCTTACTGCCACCTCCAAGCAACTGAGAAGGTATGTGGCAACACACGGAACAAAGAATAGAGCAAACATGCACTCTCAAAGCAACCGTCTGCCTCATCGTTGCCCAGGAGAAAAGAAAATATTGCTTGAATTCCAGACTGTTCTTAGGATTTCCCGACCTACCTAGACTTTTGTTTCAATTCTCCAGAGTTCTGCACCATTCGTTTCCATCAGATTTGGCACGTGTTGGAGGCAACAGGGTGCTATCAAAGCAGGAAACAAGAGTCAGGTATCCTAAAATACAAACCAGTCAGTACTTCAAATATAAAATTATGAATCCGAATATCCATACTACTGGGCGTTCTTTTATTTACAGCCATCTTGGCAATGAAAATAAACCTGAGATTGTTGTTGTTCAAGGCCAACTGTTTACTGCCCGATAAGGAACTAACTGTCATCTACCTGGTTCCTACATCCACCGTAAAAAACCTCCCTGTAAAGATCGTAATGCATTGCACCCACACCAATGTGTCTTGTGTTCAGGATGGATATTCAAACGTAGCAACGTTAGATTTCTATCCAGACTCCTCTCTTCATTTATTCCGCAAATAAAATCCCACGCCATGGAGAAAAAAATGCCTTGACAAAAACACCAAGTTCTAGCTCTCCACCCCTCTTTGCCCATTTCTGCTATGTTTCGAGATTTACTTCTGCATTCCTCCATTTTTAGAGCCTGATCGCCACCTATTAAGTGTAGCTGGGGCACTGAAAATCAAGAATGCATTTTTTCCATTCAAAAGAGCTGTACAGAAATAGATGTAGACCCTGCCTTACTGCTGCATTTAGCAATCACACATTGACAGGAAGCAAAGTGCATTTTGTAGCCAAGTCCTTCATTAACTCCAGCAACAATTGTTTTCCTTTATGCTATACCCTCTTTTGCCATACCCGATATATTGCAAAACCTTCAGTCTCTCTTCACTGAGTACCATCTGCTCCTTTATCAACTTTTCCATTTCCATATTCACAGTTGGGGGATTCTGTATTTCTTCACTTGCCATAAATTCTCTGCAGGATGGAAAGTAGATATGTAGGATGGAATCACATGATATATGTGATATCATACGTGGTATCACGTAGAAAGAAAAAATGATCAAGTATTACTTTAACAGAAACCAAAAGTGAACACTAGCCTCTTGGTGTTGCTCATTGTCCAAAAGAAGACTGCCAAATTTCTGACCTGAAACTCTGAACTCCACACTTCTTTTGCATGAGCTTCCAGTCCCTTGCCATTTCAGTTGATGCCATTTTTCTTTCTCAAGCTCTGATTTCATTCGATTCAAGAGTAGCTTGGCAGTTGCCCTCTCATTATCCAGCAGTGCTCCGTTTATATTCTGTGTATTAAAAAACAAAACCAGAAGTAGAAGCAGCATACAACATGCAAAAACAAACCAAAAATTGTCTCTTCTACAGAAAATGAGGGGAGAAAAGAACACAAATGATAACCAATACCCCGTCAAGTAGAAATTTCTTCTATATTTCAGTGATTGATAGGCAGAAAAAATGAATTTCATCTGGGGAAAGAAAGACATTCTAGGAATATTCAGACTGCTATCTTGCCCCAGGTAAAACATTTACCATGGCCTTAGCGTTAATGAGCTTGTGAACATCAGCTGCCAAGAGGAAGGACATTTCCTCCAGTTTCACACAATACTTGGTCAGTACATCTGCTATCTGTGCAATCAAAGAATACAGAAAAGCAACAACAATGAAAAGTAGAACTCAAATATCAATTTCCCAAGTTAAAATCTACATGAACAAGACAATTTTTCCATTCAAGTGAATTCGATTTAATTAATTCATTAACTACATAAGTAGCATTCTCACGTTCAAGAGTAGAATTCAAAGAATCGACGTTGCTTCTTCTGAGACATTGAAGCCTGAGTAGATCCCAACTTCAAATCTAGTAGGACGGCATGAAAGCAATACCTGCTACATTTAGTACATGTAAACTACAAAGAACATCTAGAACAGCTCTAAAAGATGCACAAACCCATGAACTTTGAAGGAGACGCTAGCAAGAAATGTGGAAATAGGCTTTATCTGCCCAGTGCTTTTCCCAAAAGCACGGGCACTCCTTGGCGTCAGTGAGAGTCTCTGTCTCATTACTCAGCAGCTGGCTTAGGGTAAAAAAGGATGCATGCAATCACTTCATTCCTGTTCATGACATAAACTTACTGCATCATCATGGAAGCCATTTACTTGGAAATATAGCCTAAAAAATAGGTGTCAGACTGGGTACATATCTAGATTGCTATGAGCAAAACCAATTTCTTTTTAACAGGAAAGCCATACAATATGCCTGCCATGACAAATATTAGTCTACTAGCCCTGCACTTCAACGGGCAGTGAGCAGTTCATGACACCAAGTTTACGTTTGGCAAGGAGACAGTCTATTTATTACAAGCCCCTAGTTCTAGAACCAAGAATACAGGAGTTGCTCATTCCCAATGAAAATCTGTCCATTTCATACCTTTGGGGTTTTATGCTTCTGTTCTTTACCTGTCTTGAGTGTGGCTTTCTTGTGAAGTCACTGATGGGTGTTTTTCCAACACATTTCTGCTGATTACACGGTAATTGCGTGGCATCAGCAGACATCTCTGAATGTCTCTTGAAAGTATGCTTTTTACTCTTCCTAGAGGACCTTGTCTTCTTCTTTCCTTCACCCAAAAGGTGGGCTAAGTGAGCCTTCAAAGAACCATCATCTCAACAATTAGAATTCTTTCAAACCTACTGAATGGAGAACAGAGACAAAAAAATTTTAAAAAGACTAGTACGCGAAAGACAACAGAAGAGAAAGGTAAAATAATGAATCCTACATGCCACGTGCATAACTCTCTTCATTCAAGGCTATTTTCAAAATGAGAAAAAAAAAAAAAAAAAAGATCATCTTTTCCTCAGAGAGGAAAAGTGGAGTAACTGGATTGTGTTGCCTTGCCTACAGTTACCAGAAAAGTCAACAGCTGAGTTGAAAACTCCTGAAGCTGGCTAACTACACCTCTAAATGTTTTACTACTGTGTTATGATTCTGTCTTCAGTTAATAGAACCCGATATACAACAAAGAGATGGGAGCACATGGAGATGCATTGGAGAGCCTACGCTGGAGGTAACACATTCATTTTTTACTCAAACAAATCCAAATTAGAAATGTTGAAAATTACCTGGGGCCATTTCAACAGCCAGCAAACTGACTAACACAACCAATCTTTGGCTTCTATTCAATCCTTTGCTTGTTTTACCTGGACCTTGAAGATCTGTCTGCAGCCTTCCTCTCTGCAAATATATCACACTCGTCCTATTGAGAACCCATGGCTCATCACAGCTGCTTCGCCACGCCTGCTTCCAGAAGAACTGGCAACTACAAGCTGGGAGCCAAGAGATACAACACTTCACTTGGAAAAGGGCCTTCCATGAATCCTAGAATCCCAGAATGGTTTGGACTGGAAGCGACCTTAGAGACAAATTATCTTCTTCCCACATCCTGACACAGGCAGGGACACTTTTCCACTAGTCCAGGTTGCTCCATGTCCGCTCCAGCCTGGCCCTGGACACTTCCTGCCATGGGGCTCCTACACAGCCTCTTTGAGCAACATGTGCCTCAGCACCCACCCAAGGAAGAATTCCTTTCCAATATCCCATCTATCCCAGCCCTCTGGCAGTTTGAAGCTATTCCCCCTTGTCCTGCGAGTCCAGACCCTTTTCCAAAGTCCCTCCCCAGCTATCTTGGAGCCCCAGCAGGCACTGCAAAGGGCTCGAAGATCTCCCTGGAGCCTTCTGTTCTCCAGATTGGACACCCTCAGCTCTCCCAGACTGTCCTAGAGCAAAGAAGCTCCACCTTTCAAAGCACCTTAGACGCCTCCTACCGGCCAAACTCGATGGCAACGCTGGCCTTCCGGGCCCTACGGATATCGCTTCCGGTGTCGCTCGGAGTCACTCCCGGCTCTCTTCCCGCCCCCCATGGGGCCCTCAGGCGATGCCGCTCCTACGCCACTTCTGCCGCTGTCAGACCAACGGGGGGGCGGGGGGCCAGCCCAGACTCATCCACAATCCACACTGTCCTCGGCGGCTGCTGCGGGCTCATGGCGGCCCACACACCCGGAAGCAGAGCTCCGAACACAGAGGATCATAGCCCCACATTTGTGTTCGTCTCTGCACAAGGCAGGCCAGTCTTGCCATGCCCGGACTTTTCAGTTCAGCACGAGAATGAGAATACACCTGCGCCATGGGGGAGGAAACCTCTAAAGACTCCCTCATACGTGGTCGCTCAACTTAATGCCTAGGCACTTGCCATTCCTAAGGCTACACTAAAGCCTTTTTTACCTTGCGGGTAAGAAATGCCGTTGTTCTCGTGTGCAGCTAAAGGCGCAGCACAGGCAGGCCGGGGCAAAAGCTGGGGCAGAGCCCTTCCTCACTCCTTCGCTGTGCTGTACTCCATGCAGCTAGAGCGAAGCGAGAAGGACGCGAGGAAGAAAAAGGCGTTCTTAAAGTAGCACCCTGGCAGCAGCCCTGAAAAGGCGCATAACACACGGCGTCTCGCTGCCCTCCGTTCTACATACTCGCGGCTCCCTCTGCCGAGTTGCAAAAGTTGCTACCAGAGCAGAGGCGGCCAGATTGAAGAGGCAGTGCCTAGGTTCACCTTCTCCTTACTGCACGTAAGCCACGTCCAGCTCCTCGCTGCACTCTGGATTTCCCTTCTCCGCGGCACTTACCGTGGTGCTGTGTGCAACTCGGCGCCTAGAAGCGACCGCCAATGCTTTCACAGCGGGCTGCAAGGGAACCAAGGAGCAGCACAAGCAGCAGTGCTTCAGCTTGCTCCTTCCGACTGCTAAGGGCACTTGGGAAGGCAAGCGAGAGTCAACCACCTTCCTCTCCTAGTAGCCTGTAACGTGGTGCACACAAGCACGGGACTAGTGCCGCTTCGTTCACCGCCCTCGCCCAAGCGTGGAGCCGCTTTCACTTGCCGGCGGCCAGAAGCCGCTGCAAGGGCGCCACACAACCACAAGTGCGCCGGCAGCCAAGAGCTAGAGAACGCTGCTTCTGCCCAAGCCCGCCTAGGGCGTGCACCTTTGTTCTCAGAGCTCCGTGCAACAGTCTGCCTCTCTCGCAGTTCGAATGGAAAACGAAAGCTTTTCGCCTACGCCCTTCACAGAGATCCGTTGCCAGGACGAGAATGCCTTGTGGCCGGAGCTCGCCCCCGCCGCGAGGAAGCTGCTATTAGCACCGCGTTGCAGGGACACGTCTCGCTTCTTGACTACGTGCTCAGCGCTCTCCGAATTCGCCGCTAGCTCCACGGTCTTTCTCAGCTGCGAGTAGCAGCGCTCACAGTACATAGAGCTTCGCAAGGACCGAAGACCCGGAGGGAAGTATCGCACTCGAAAATGTGCCAGGATAGAGACGTTCTACACTGAGTAGAGACACAGACAGACAGAGAGTTCTACACTGCCCCTTCTCGTCGGCCATCTTGTGCTCTGCTGCCTCTGCTGTGACGAATAGGTCCTTGAAAGGCGAGCGACAGCGGCTCTCCAGGCACTGAAGAGAGTTCCCTAGGGACTTTTCGATGTAAAACTTTTTCCACCTCCAAAAATACATGGGTAAGTCCTAAAAGTTTTGGTTTTCTTAAGAATAGTTTTGCCCAAGTTTTGCTGTTCTAAACACCCATGGTTTCAGTCTTCACTTAACTGCTTGTTTCTGTCTTTTTGGCTAGTGGCAATCTAATTCTAAGGTAACTAGATGTGTTGGAAATCCATAAATTACATCTCAAGTTAGGTGGGAAAATTGGCTCGGAAGAAAATGGAATTGAGAATTTGGAAAGAATCCAGAGTGAGCTGATGTCACAATCCGAGATTCCCTTGGGTTCCAAATCCTTTCATTTGTGTTTTTGTGGGCTTTTTGAAGGCGGTGTACAGTTGAAGCCATGATTTAGCTGCGGTGAGACCTGCTCTGCTGTAAAAGCATTATTTTCTCAGTGAGCATGGACAACAGTTAGAGTGTCATCTTTTAAGATTCCCTGCACTCCACTTATGGTGGCAAAAGCAGTGCCTTGACTGTAATCATAAAAGTGATTACAGCTTCATTGCTTTGACATCATGTAGGATGCTTCCTCCATCTGCTGTGGTCAGCATTAAGTAACAGATTTCTCAGTTTCTAGGAAGAGTCTAGCAAACAATCACCTTGCTCCTTCTCTTGCATTTATTCATCACTGCTATGCTGCTATACAGACAGGTAGTCTGTTTATGATTCAACAATTCAATGGGACATCAAGTAAATAACAAAGCAAAACTAACTACCGAAAGCACTATAAGGGCCAGAGATTAGCTTGGATCAAAACAGGTATTCTCCTAGCATTGTTTACAAACGAGTCAGCATGTGAAACAGAAGGCACAATGTAGTTTGTGCCTTGTTTTGGGCATGCCCGGAAGAAGGAAATTCTGATTTCACATACGGGAAAAGAAATGTTGACATTTGAATGAGATTGTTCATACCCCAGTAAAGGTTGCTTTGAAAGGTTGTGGAAGTCCTGTTAGGAAACATGGCTTTACAAGTCCTTTCCACCAGGAGACAACAGCTGCAGAACATCTGGGTGTGCCAGTGTTGAGAGCACCAGCAAAGATCAAAGTGGAGAAGTTGGTGAACAATGGCAGTGGCCTGGCGGAGGGCAAGTGGGGTGCTGGCTGTGGGACCAGGGGAGTCCTGACTGATTTAGGAGGCGTGTGATGGTCTGTGCCAGCAAGCGGAGTAGTGCTGTGGCCTTGGCACACTGCTAATACTGGAATTCAGTGGGGTCACTGGGCAGGCTGAGTGTGTGAGCTGCTGGAGGGACCCAGGTTGCCCACATGTAAACATCCAGTCTCACTCTTGCCAGCCACAGAAAGGAGCAGGATGTGGCTGCTGGCGATGCCTGTCACGTATACGCAGTGTATATGTGTGCTATCCCAGCCTGCTGGGAACACTTCTTCTTTGGGACTGCTTGGGCTGAGGGAGAGAAAGCAGTGGTAGTTTCTGAGGTTTCGAGTTTGTTCGAGTTTCTCAGGCTGTTTCTGGAGCCACCCCGAGTTCTCTTCCTTGAAGCATTTCAAGTCCTGCTAATTTTCAAAATTCAAACAGACACAGCCCTAAGCTAGTTGATCTGACTTCAGAGCTATTCTTACGCTGAGCTGTTGCATGATCTGATCTCCTGAGATGTCTTCCATCTCAGTTTATGACCTGGTTCTTGTGAAAAGTAGGATCTTTTAGCCTGGAGAAGAGAGGTTTCTGGAGAGACAGTATTGTGGCCTTTGAATATGTAAAGAGGGTATAAGACAAATGGAGAAAGACTTTTTAGGAAAGTTTGCAGAGACAGGACAAGGGGCCATGCTTTCAAACTGAGACTAGGTTTAGATTGGCTAAAAGGAAAAACTTTTCTACAGTGAAGCTGGTGAGACACTCAAACGGGTGTTCCAGAGAAGTTGTGGATGCCCCATCATTGAGAGTGCTCCTTATCAGTTTGGCTAGTCTTGAGCAATTTGATCTACTGTAAGATCTACCTGGCAAGGAAGTTGGACTAGATGATCTTTAATCACAGACTGTTGTATGATTCCGTGGAAGACAGAATGCAATAAAGTTCATATTTCAGATTTTGGCGCAGACATATTTATTATTTCTCACTTTATGCATCATTGCAATGACAACTTGTTAGCTTCTGAAATGATTAGCTGAGATTGATTTCCTTCCTTAGTTTCATTTTCTCTGTTATTCCTTCACTCTTGGACTTTTTTTTTCACTAGATTCCCTCTTTCAGTAAACTGCCCTTAAGTATCACTTTGCTCCCCACCTGGCTTTTTTTTTTTTTTCAATGACACCTTTTCACTGGTTCGTTTTGGGCCTTTGCTGCTTGAAGTCCAGCAGCCTCCTTGTCTGAGCATTACGGAGCTTTCTTTACAGCTTCATCACTATGCAAAAAGCCATAAATTACTGTGTTCCATCTCACATACCATCAAGTATCACACTAATATTCCCTCTGCTGAATAGCTGGTTGGTTTACATAGACCAGCCAAATACCAGGAAATCCGGATGGCAGCAAGAATCTTGTAGACTACTCCCGCTGTTCATTTAAATTCTGGAGAAGTCACGTGAGGTATCACATTCTCTTGAAAGAAGTGTCTATCATCTCGGACATTCTAGAATGGGCTATTAATATTGTCATGAGTTTCTGGCTAGACTTTTTAGTATGCAAATTCAAATTCAAATGATCTGAAATGATAGAACTTCAAGAAATTTTTTTTCCCAGAATCGAAGTATGATGGAGTTCCATAGGGAGAATCTTAATCTTAGTTATTCTATTCCATCTCACATCATGGCTGGGGGCAGGGAGAAGGGAGTATCTTTGGGGGACAATGGGTTCCGGTGTAGTCAGTAAGCTGGGCAGAGGAGCCATCAGGTATTTTCTGTTGTTGGGCGGGGGGGGGGGGGGGGGGGGGGGGATTCGTGTGAACTCTTCCTTTCTTGTACCCTGCCACTAGTATTGTTGCTAAAATTGTTTGTTTTCTCATCCAAGTGACAAAATCAGCACACTTAATGAGGGATGAAGAGGGAGCAGCGACCTCAGAACAGGAGGAAGAAGAAGCAGAGCCTGCTGTCCTCCAGAAGAAAAAAACACTACCAGCCAATTTTGCATCATCTGTGAACTTCCTGGGCGTGTACTCTATCCCCTTGTCCAGAACACTGAGCAAGATATTAAACAGGACTGGGCCCAAGACTGAGCCTTGGGGACCAGCTGGATGAACTCTATTTCCTACCACTCTGTGGGCCTGGCCATCACCCAGTTTGTCACCCAGCAAACAGCCCACCCATGCAAACCATAAGCAGACAGTTTCTTCAGGAGAATGATGTGAGACTCATTGCAAAAAGGATCAGGGAGATGCCTAGGAAGAGTCTCAGGTGAATCCAGGAGACTATAGTGGAGGAAGGACGCGAGGAAGAAGAAGGCGTTCTTAAAGTAGCACCCTGGCAGCAGCCCTGAAAGGGCGCATAACACACGGCGTCTCGCTGCCCTCCGTTCTACATACTCGCAGCTCCCTCTGCCGACTTGCAAAAGTTGCTACCAGAGCAGAGGCGGCCAGATTGAAGAGGCAGTGACTAGGTTCACCTTCTCCTTACTGCACGTAAGCCACGTCCAGCTCCTCGCTGCACTCTGGATTTCCCTTCTCCGAGGCACTTACCGTGGTGCTGTGTGCAACTCGGCGCCTAGAAGCGACCGCCAAAGATTTCCCAGCGGGTTGCAAGGGAACCAAGGAGCAGCACAAGCAGCAGTGCTTCAGCTTGCTCCTTCCGACTGCTAAGGGCACTTGGGAAGGCAAGCGAGAGTCAACCACCTTCCTCTCCTAGTAGCCTGTAACGTGGTGCACACAAGCACGAGACTAGTGGCGCTTCGTTCACCGCCCTCGCCTAAGCGTGGAGTCGCTTTCACTTGCCGGCGGCCAGAAGCCGCTGCAAGGGCGCCACACAGCCACAAGTGCGCCGGCAGCCAAGAGCTAGAGAACGCTGCTTCTGCCCAAGCCCGCCTAGGGCGTGCACCTTTGTTCTCAGAGCTCCGTGCAACAGTCTGCCTCTCTCGCACTTCAAATGGAAAACGAAAGCTTTTCGCCTACGCCCTTCACAGAGATCCGTTGCCAGGACGAGAATGTCTTGTGGCCGGAGCTCGCCCCCGCCGCGAGGAAGCTGCTATTAGCACCGCGTTGCAGGGACACGTCTCGCTTCTTGACTACGTGCTCAGCGCTCTCCGAATTCGCCGCTAGCTCCACGGTCTTTCTCAGCTGCAAGTAGCAGCGCTCACAGTAAATAGAGCTTCGCAAGGACCGAAGACCCAGAGGGAAGTATCGCACAGGAAAATGTACCAGGACAGAGACGTGTTCTACGTTGTCCCTTCTCGTCATGCAGTTTGTGCCTCTGCTGCTTCTGCTGTTAGGAATCGCTCCTTGAAAAGCGAGCAAGAGCGTCTTTCTGGGTGCATTGCACTGAGTCGAGTGCTCGCTCGGGACTTTGCACTCGGGGCCAAGGCAAGAGGGCGTGCTTGCCCGCAGAACTGAGAACACGCTGTTGGGCAGAGCTGCAACTGACCGCCGGAGTTCAGCTCTCGCCGGACGGCAGAAGGCGAAGAACGAAGCCGCTTGCGAGCGGCGCAGTGCAGCGAAGAGCTCTCCGAATTCGCCGCTAGCTCCACGGTCCTTCTGAGCTGCGAGTAGCAGCGCTCGCAGTACACAGGGCTTCGCAAGGCCCGAAGACCCGGAGGGAAGTATCGCACACGAAAATGTGCCAGGACAGAGACGTGTTCTACGTTGTCCCTTCTCGTCATGCAGTTTGTGCCTCTGCTGCTTCTGCTGTTAGGAATCGCTCCTTGAAAGACGAGCGAGAGCGTCCTTCCGGGTGCATTGCACTGAGTCGAGTGCTCGCTCGGGACTTTGCTCTCGGGGCCAAGGCAAGAGGGCGTGCTTGCCCGCAGAACTGAGAACACGCTGTTGGGCAGAGCTGCAACTGACCGCCGGAGTTCAGCTGTCGCCGGACGGCAGAAGGCGAAGAACGAAGCCGCTTGCGAGCGGCGCAGTGCAGCGAAGAGCTCTCCGAATTCGCCGCTAGCTCCACGGTCCTTCTCAGCTGCGAGTAGCAGCGCTCGCAGTACACGGAGCTTCGCAAGGCCCGAAGACCCGGAGGGAAGTATCGCACACGAAAATGTGCCAGGACAGAGACGTGTTCTACGTTGTCCCTTCTCGTCATGCAGTTTGTGCCTCTGCTGCTTCTGCTGTTAGGAATCGCTCCTTGAAAGACGAGCGAGAGCGTCCTTCCGGGTGCATTGCACTGAGTCGAGTGCTCGCTCGGGACTTTGCTCTCGGGGCCAAGGCAAGAGGGCGTGCTTGCCCGCAGAACTGAGAACACGCTGTTGGTCAGAGCTGCAACTGACCGCCGGAGTTCAGCTGTCGCCGGACGGCAGAAGGCGAAGAACGAAGCCGCTTGCGAGCGGCGCAGTGCAGCGAAGAGCTCTCCGAATTCGCCGCTAGCTCCACGGTCCTTCTCAGCTGCGAGTAGCAGCGCTCGCAGTACACAGAGCTTCGCAAAGCCCGAAGACCCGGAGGGAAGTATCGCACACGCAAATGTGCCAGGACAGAGACGTGTTCTACGTTGTCCCTTCTCGTCATGCAGTTTGTGCCTCTGCTGCTTCTGCTGTTAGGAATCGCTCCTTGAAAGACGAGCGAGAGCGTCCTTCCGGGTGCATTGCACTGAGTCGAGTGCTCGCTCGGGACTTTGCTCTCGGGGCCAAGGCAAGAGGGCGTGCTTGCCCGCAGAACTGAGAACACGCTGTTGGGCAGAGCTGCAACTGACCGCCGGAGTTCAGCTCTCGCCGGACGGCAGAAGGCGAAGAACGAAGCCGCTTGCGAGCGGCGCAGTGCAGCGAAGAGCTCTCCGAATTCGCCGCTAGCTCCACGGTCCTTCTCAGCTGCGAGTAGCAGCGCTCGCAGTACACGGAGATTCGCAAGGCCCGAAGACCCGGAGGGAAGTATCGCACACGAAAATGTGCCAGGACAGAGACGTGTTCTACGTTGTCCCTTCTCGTCATGCAGTTTGTGCCTCTGCTGCTTCTGCTGTTAGGAATCGCTCCTTGAAAGACGAGCGAGAGCGTCCTTCCGGGTGCATTGCACTGAGTCGAGTGCTCGCTCGGGACTTTGCACTCGGGGCCAAGGCAAGAGGGCGTGCTTGCCCGCAGAACTGAGAACACGCTGTTGGGCAGAGCTGCAACTGACCGCCGGAGTTCAGCTCTCGCCGGACGGCAGAAGGCGAAGAACGAAGCCGCTTGCGAGCGGCGCAGTGCAGCGAAGAGCTCTCCGAATTCGCCGCTAGCTCCACGGTCCTTCTGAGCTGCGAGTAGCAGCGCTCGCAGTACACGGAGCTTCGCAAGGCCCGAAGACCCGGAGGGAAGTATGGCACACGAAAATGTGCCAGGACAGAGACGTGTTCTACGTTGTCCCTTCTCGTCATGCAGTTTGTGCCTCTGCTGCTTCTGCTGTTAGGAATCGCTCCTTGAAAGACGAGCGAGAGCGTCCTTCCGGGTGCATTGCACTGAGTCGAGTGCTCGCTCGGGACTTTGCTCTCGGGGCCAAGGCAAGAGGGCGTGCTTGCCCGCAGAACTGAGAACACGCTGTTGGGCAGAGCTGCAACTGACCGCCGGAGTTCAGCTGTCGCCGGACGGCAGAAGGCGAAGAACGAAGCCGCTTGCGAGCGGCGCAGTGCAGCGAAGAGCTCTCCGAATTCGCCGCTAGCTCCACGGTCCTTCTCAGCTGCGAGTAGCAGCGCTCGCAGTACACGGAGATTCGCAAGGCCCGAAGACCCGGAGGGAAGTATCGCACACGAAAATGTGCCAGGACAGAGACGTGTTCTACGTTGTCCCTTCTCGTCATGCAGTTTGTGCCTCTGCTGCTTCTGCTGTTAGGAATCGCTCCTTGAAAGACGAGCGAGAGCGTCCTTCCGGGTGCATTGCACTGAGTCGAGTGCTCGCTCGGGACTTTGCTCTCGGGGCCAAGGCAAGAGGGCGTGCTTGCCCGCAGAACTGAGAACACGCTGTTGGGCAGAGCTGCAACTGACCGCCGGAGTTCAGCTCTCGCCGGACGGCAGAAGGCGAAGAACGAAGCCGCTTGCGAGCGGCGCAGTGCAGCGAAGAGCTCTCCGAATTCGCCGCTAGCTCCACGGTCCTTCTCAGCTGCGAGTAGCAGCGCTCGCAGTACACGGAGATTCGCAAGGCCCGAAGACCCGGAGGGAAGTATCGCACACGCAAATGTGCCAGGACAGAGACGTGTTCTACGTTGTCCCTTCTCGTCATGCAGTTTGTGCCTCTGCTGCTTCTGCTGTTAGGAATCGCTCCTTGAAAGACGAGCGAGAGCGTCCTTCCGGGTGCATTGCACTGAGTCGAGTGCTCGCTCGGGACTTTGCTCTCGGGGCCAAGGCAAGAGGGCGTGCTTGCCCGCAGAACTGAGAACACGCTGTTGGGCAGAGCTGCAACTGACCGCCGGAGTTCAGCTCTCGCCGGACGGCAGAAGGCGAAGAACGAAGCCGCTTGCGAGCGGCGCAGTGCAGCGAAGAGCTCTCCGAATTCGCCGCTAGCTCCACGGTCCTTCTGAGCTGCGAGTAGCAGCGCTCGCAGTACACGGAGCTTCGCAAGGCCCGAAGACCCGGAGGGAAGTATCGCACACGCAAATGTGCCAGGACAGAGACGTGTTCTACGTTGTCCCTTCTCGTCATGCAGTTTGTGCCTCTGCTGCTTCTGCTGTTAGGAATCGCTCCTTGAAAGACGAGCGAGAGCGTCCTTCCGGGTGCATTGCACTGAGTCGAGTGCTCGCTCGGGACTTTGCTCTCGGGGCCAAGGCAAGAGGGCGTGCTTGCCCGCAGAACTGAGAACACGCTGTTGGGCAGAGCTGCAACTGACCGCCGGAGTTCAGCTCTCGCCGGACGGCAGAAGGCGAAGAACGAAGCCGCTTGCGAGCGGCGCAGTGCAGCGAAGAGCTCTCCGAATTCGCCGCTAGCTCCACGGTCCTTCTCAGCTGCGAGTAGCAGCGCTCGCAGTACACGGAGCTTCGCAAGGCCCGAAGACCCGGAGGGAAGTATCGCACACGAAAATGTGCCAGGACAGAGACGTGTTCTACGTTGTCCCTTCTCGTCATGCAGTTTGTGCCTCTGCTGCTTCTGCTGTTAGGAATCGCTCCTTGAAAGACGAGCGAGAGCGTCCTTCCGGGTGCATTGCACTGAGTCGAGTGCTCGCTCGGGACTTTGCTCTCGGGGCCAAGGCAAGAGGGCGTGCTTGCCCGCAGAACTGAGAACACGCTGTTGGGCAGAGCTGCAACTGACCGCCGGAGTTCAGCTGTCGCCGGACGGCAGAAGGCGAAGAACGAAGCCGCTTGCGAGCGGCGCAGTGCAGCGAAGAGCTCTCCGAATTCGCCGCTAGCTCCACGGTCCTTCTCAGCTGCGAGTAGCAGCGCTCGCAGTACACGGAGCTTCGCAAGGACCGAAGACCCGGAGGGAAGTATGGCACACGGAAATGTGCCAGGACAGAGACGTGTTCTACGTTGTCCCTTCTCGTCATGCAGTTTGTGCCTCTGCTGCTTCTGCTGTTAGGAATCGCTCCTTGAAAGACGAGCGAGAGCGTCCATCCGGGTGCATTGCACTGAGTCGAGTGCTCGCTCGGGACTTTGCTCTCGGGGCCAAGGCAAGAGGGCGTGCTTGCCCGCAGAACTGAGAACACGCTGTTGGGCAGAGCTGCAACTGACCGCCGGAGTTCAGCTCTCGCCGGACGGCAGAAGGCGAAGAACGAAGCCGCTTGCGAGCGGCGCAGTGCAGCGAAGAGCTCTCCGAATTCGCCGCTAGCTCCACGGTCCTTCTCAGCTGCGAGTAGCAGCGCTCGCAGTACACGGAGCTTCGCAAGGACCGAAGACCCGGAGGGAAGTATGGCACACGGAAATGTGCCAGGACAGAGACGTGTTCTACGTTGTCCCTTCTCGTCATGCAGTTTGTGCCTCTGCTGCTTCTGCTGTTAGGAATCGCTCCTTGAAAGACGAGCGAGAGCGTCCTTCCGGGTGCATTGCACTGAGTCGAGTGCTCGCTCGGGACTTTGCTCTCGGGGCCAAGGCAAGAGGGCGTGCTTGCCCGCAGAACTGAGAACACGCTGTTGGGCAGAGCTGGAACTGACCGCCGGAGTTCAGCTGTCGCCGGACGGCAGAAGGCGAAGAACGAAGCCGCTTGCGAGCGGCGCAGTGCAGCGAAGAGCTCTCCGAATTCGCCGCTAGCTCCACGGTCCTTCTCAGCTGCGAGTAGCAGCGCTCGCAGTACACGGAGCTTCGCAAGGCCCGAAGACCCGGAGGGAAGTATCGCACACGAAAATGTGCCAGGACAGAGACGTGTTCTACGTTGTCCCTTCTCGTCATGCAGTTTGTGCCTCTGCTGCTTCTGCTGTTAGGAATCGCTCCTTGAAAGACGAGCGAGAGCGTCCTTCCGGGTGCATTGCACTGAGTCGAGTGCTCGCTCGGGACTTTGCTCTCGGGGCCAAGGCAAGAGGGCGTGCTTGCCCGCAGAACTGAGAACACGCTGTTGGGCAGAGCTGCAACTGACCGCCGGAGTTCAGCTCTCGCCGGACGGCAGAAGGCGAAGAACGAAGCCGCTTGCGAGCGGCGCAGTGCAGCGAAGAGCTCTCCGAATTCGCCGCTAGCTCCACGGTCCTTCTCAGCTGCGAGTAGCAGCGCTCGCAGTACACGGAGCTTCGCAAGGCCCGAAGACCCGGAGGGAAGTATCGCACACGCAAATGTGCCAGGACAGAGACGTGTTCTACGTTGTCCCTTCTCGTCATGCAGTTTGTGCCTCTGCTGCTTCTGCTGTTAGGAATCGCTCCTTGAAAGACGAGCGAGAGCGTCCTTCCGGGTGCATTGCACTGAGTCGAGTGCTCGCTCGGGACTTTGCTCTCGGGGCCAAGGCAAGAGGGCGTGCTTGCCCGCAGAACTGAGAACACGCTGTTGGGCAGAGCTGCAACTGACCGCCGGAGTTCAGCTCTCGCCGGACGGCAGAAGGCGAAGAACGAAGCCGCTTGCGAGCGGCGCAGTGCAGCGAAGAGCTCTCCGAATTCGCCGCTAGCTCCACGGTCCTTCTCAGCTGCGAGTAGCAGCGCTCGCAGTACACGGAGCTTCGCAAGGCCCGAAGACCCGGAGGGAAGTATCGCACACGAAAATGTGCCAGGACAGAGACGTGTTCTACGTTGTCCCTTCTCGTCATGCAGTTTGTGCCTCTGCTGCTTCTGCTGTTAGGAATCGCTCCTTGAAAGACGAGCGAGAGCGTCCTTCCGGGTGCATTGCACTGAGTCGAGTGCTCGCTCGGGACTTTGCTCTCGGGGCCAAGGCAAGAGGGCGTGCTTGCCCGCAGAACTGAGAACACGCTGTTGGGCAGAGCTGCAACTGACCGCCGGAGTTCAGCTCTCGCCGGACGGCAGAAGGCGAAGAACGAAGCCGCTTGCGAGCGGCGCAGTGCAGCGAAGAGCTCTCCGAATTCGCCGCTAGCTCCACGGTCCTTCTCAGCTGCGAGTAGCAGCGCTCGCAGTACACGGAGATTCGCAAGGCCCGAAGACCCGGAGGGAAGTATCGCACACGCAAATGTGCCAGGACAGAGACGTGTTCTACGTTGTCCCTTCTCGTCATGCAGTTTGTGCCTCTGCTGCTTCTGCTGTTAGGAATCGCTCCTTGAAAGACGAGCGAGAGCGTCCTTCCGGGTGCATTGCACTGAGTCGAGTGCTCGCTCGGGACTTTGCTCTCGGGGCCAAGGCAAGAGGGCGTGCTTGCCCGCAGAACTGAGAACACGCTGTTGGGCAGAGCTGCAACTGACCGCCGGAGTTCAGCTCTCGCCGGACGGCAGAAGGCGAAGAACGAAGCCGCTTGCGAGCGGCGCAGTGCAGCGAAGAGCTCTCCGAATTCGCCGCTAGCTCCACGGTCCTTCTCAGCTGCGAGTAGCAGCGCTCGCAGTACACGGAGCTTCGCAAGGCCCGAAGACCCGGAGGGAAGTATCGCACACGAAAATGTGCCAGGACAGAGACGTGTTCTACGTTGTCCCTTCTCGTCATGCAGTTTGTGCCTCTGCTGCTTCTGCTGTTAGGAATCGCTCCTTGAAAGACGAGCGAGAGCGTCCTTCCGGGTGCATTGCACTGAGTCGAGTGCTCGCTCGGGACTTTGCTCTCGGGGCCAAGGCAAGAGGGCGTGCTTGCCCGCAGAACTGAGAACACGCTGTTGGGCAGAGCTGCAACTGACCGCCGGAGTTCAGCTCTCGCCGGACGGCAGAAGGCGAAGAACGAAGCCGCTTGCGAGCGGCGCAGTGCAGCGAAGAGCTCTCCGAATTCGCCGCTAGCTCCACGGTCCTTCTCAGCTGCGAGTAGCAGCGCTCGCAGTACACGGGGCTTCGCAAGGCCCGAAGACCCGGAGGGAAGTATCGCACACGGAAATGTGCCAGGACAGAGACGTGTTCTACGTTGTCCCTTCTCGTCATGCAGTTTGTGCCTCTGCTGCTTCTGCTGTTAGGAATCGCTCCTTGAAAGACGAGCGAGAGCGTCCTTCTGGGTGCATTGCACTGAGTCGAGTGCTCGCTCGGGACTTTGCTCTCGGGGCCAAGGCAAGAGGGCGTGCTTGCCCGCAGAACTGAGAACACGCTGTTGGGCAGAGCTGCAACTGACCGCCGGAGTTCAGCTCTCGCCGGACGGCAGAAGGCGAAGAACGAAGCCGCTTGCGAGCGGCGCAGTGCAGCGAAGAGCTCTCCGAATTCGCCGCTAGCTCCACGGTCCTTCTGAGCTGCGAGTAGCAGCGCTCGCAGTACACGGAGCTTCGCAAGGCCCGAAGACCCGGAGGGAAGTATCGCACACGAAAATGTGCCAGGACAGAGACGTGTTCTACGTTGTCCCTTCTCGTCATGCAGTTTGTGCCTCTGCTGCTTCTGCTGTTAGGAATCGCTCCTTGAAAGACGAGCGAGAGCGTCCTTCCGGGTGCATTGCACTGAGTCGAGTGCTCGCTCGGGACTTTGCTCTCGGGGCCAAGGCAAGAGGGCGTGCTTGCCCGCAGAACTGAGAACACGCTGTTGGGCAGAGCTGCAACTGACCGCCGGAGTTCAGCTCTCGCCGGACGGCAGAAGGCGAAGAACGAAGCCGCTTGCGAGCGGCGCAGTGCAGCGAAGAGCTCTCCGAATTCGCCGCTAGCTCCACGGTCCTTCTCAGCTGCGAGTAGCAGCGCTCGCAGTACACAGAGCTTCGCAAGGCCCGAAGACCCGTGGGGAAGTTTCGCACACGAAAATGTGCCAGGACAGAGACGTGTTCTACGTTGTCCCTTCTCGTCATGCAGTTTGTGCCTCTGCTGCTTCTGCTGTTAGGAATCGCTCCTTGAAAGACGAGCGAGAGCGTCCTTCTGGGTGCATTGCACTGAGTCGAGTGCTCGCTCGGGACTTTGCACTCGGGGCCAAGGCAAGAGGGCGTGCTTGCCCGCAGAACTGAGAACACGCTGTTGGGCAGAGCTGCAACTGACCGCTGGAGTTCAGCTCTCGCCGGACGGCAGAAGGCGAAGAACGAAGCCGCTTGCGAGCGGCGCAGTGCAGCGAAGAGCTCTCCGAATTCGCCGCTAGCTCCACGGTCCTTCTCAGCTGCGAGTAGCAGCGCTCGCAGTACACAGAGCTTCGCAAGGCCCGAAGACCCGGAGGGAAGTATCGCACACGGAAATGTGCCAGGACAGAGACGTGTTCTACGTTGTCCCTTCTCGTCATGCAGTTTGTGCCTCTGCTGCTTCTGCTGTTAGGAATCGCTCCTTGAAAGACGAGCGAGAGCGTCCTTCTGGGTGCATTGCACTGAGTCGAGTGCTCGCTCGGGACTTTGCTCTCGGGGCCAAGGCAAGAGGGCGTGCTTGCCCGCAGAACTGAGAACACGCTGTTGGGCAGAGCTGCAACTGACCGCCGGAGTTCAGCTCTCGCCGGACGGCAGAAGGCGAAGAACGAAGCCGCTTGCGAGCGGCGCAGTGCAGCGAAGAGCTCTCCGAATTCGCCGCTAGCTCCACGGTCCTTCTCAGCTGCGAGTAGCAGCGCTCGCAGTACACAGAGCTTCGCAAGGCCCGAAGACCCGTGGGGAAGTTTCGCACACGAAAATGTGCCAGGACAGAGACGTGTTCTACGTTGTCCCTTCTCGTCATGCAGTTTGTGCCTCTGCTGCTTCTGCTGTTAGGAATCGCTCCTTGAAAGACGAGCGAGAGCGTCCTTCTGGGTGCATTGCACTGAGTCGAGTGCTCGCTCGGGACTTTGCTCTCGGGGCCAAGGCAAGAGGGCGTGCTTGCCCGCAGAACTGAGAACACGCTGTTGGGCAGAGCTGCAACTGACCGCCGGAGTTCAGCTCTCGCCGGACGGCAGAAGGCGAAGAACGAAGCCGCTTGCGAGCGGCGCAGTGCAGCGAAGAGCTCTCCGAATTCGCCGCTAGCTCCACGGTCCTTCTCAGCTGCGAGTAGCAGCGCTCGCAGTACACAGAGCTTCGCAAGGCCCGAAGACCCGGAGGGAAGTATCGCACACGGAAATGTGCCAGGACAGAGACGTGTTCTACGTTGTCCCTTCTCGTCATGCAGTTTGTGCCTCTGCTGCTTCTGCTGTTAGGAATCGCTCCTTGAAAGACGAGCGAGAGCGTCCTTCTGGGTGCATTGCACTGAGTCGAGTGCTCGCTCGGGACTTTGCACTCGGGGCCAAGGCAAGAGGGCGTGCTTGCCCGCAGAACTGAGAACACGCTGTTGGGCAGAGCTGCAACTGACCGCCGGAGTTCAGCTCTCGCCGGACGGCAGAAGGCGAAGAACGAAGCCGCTTGCGAGCGGCGCAGTGCAGCGAAGAGCTCTCCGAATTCGCCGCTAGCTCCACGGTCCTTCTCAGCTGCGAGTAGCAGCGCTCGCAGTACACAGAGCTTCGCAAGGACCGAAGACCCGGAGGGAAGTATCGCACACGGAAATGTGCCAGGACAGAGACGTGTTCTACGTTGTCCCTTCTCGTCATGCAGTTTGTGCCTCTGCTGCTTCTGCTGTTAGGAATCGCTCCTTGAAAGACGAGCGAGAGCGTCCTTCTGGGTGCATTGCACTGAGTCGAGTGCTCGCTCGGGACTTTGCTCTCGGGGCCAAGGCAAGAGGGCGTGCATGCCCGCAGAACTGAGAACACGCTGTTGGGCAGAGCTGCAACTGACCGCTGGAGTTCAGCTCTCGCCGGACGGCAGAAGGCGAAGAACGAAGCCGCTTGCGAGCGGCGCAGTGCAGCGAAGAGCTCTCCGAATTCGCCGCTAGCTCCACGGTCCTTCTCAGCTGCGAGTAGCAGCGCTCGCAGTACACAGAGCTTCGCAAGGCCCGAAGACCCGGAGGGAAGTATCGCACACGGAAATGTGCCAGGACAGAGACGTGTTCTACGTTGTCCCTTCTCGTCATGCAGTTTGTGCCTCTGCTGCTTCTGCTGTAGGTAATCGCTCCTTGAAAGACGAGCGAGAGCGTCCTTCTGGGTGCATTGCACTGAGTCGAGTGCTCGCTCGGGACTTTGCTCTCGGGGCCAAGGCAAGAGGGCGTGCTTGCCCGCAGAACTGAGAACACGCTGTTGGGCAGAGCTGCAACTGACCGCTGGAGTTCAGCTCTCGCCGGACGGCAGAAGGCGAAGAACGAAGCCGCTTGCGAGCGGCGCAGTGCAGCGAAGAGCTCTCCGAATTCGCCGCTAGCTCCACGGTCCTTCTCAGCTGCGAGTAGCAGCGCTCGCAGTACACAGAGCTTCGCAAGGCCCGAAGACCCGGAGGGAAGTATCGCACAGGAAAATGTGCCAGGACAGAGACGTGTTCTACGTTGTCCCTTCTCGTCATGCAGTTTGTGCCTCTGCTGCTTCTGCTGTTAGGAAACGCTCCTTGAAAGACGAGCGAGAGCGTCCTTCTGGGTGCATTGCACTGAGTCGAGTGCTCGCTCGGGACTTTGCACTCGGGGCCAAGGCAAGAGGGCGTGCTTGCCCGCAGAACTGAGAACACGCTGTTGGGCAGAGCTGCAACTGACCGCCGGAGTTCAGCTCTCGCCGGACGGCAGAAGGCGAAGAACGAAGCCGCTTGCGAGCGGCGCAGTGCAGCGAAGAGCTCTCCGAATTCGCCGCTAGCTCCACGGTCCTTCTCAGCTGCGAGTAGCAGCGCTCGCAGTACACAGAGCTTCGCAAGGCCCGAAGACCCGGAGGGAAGTATCGCACACGAAAATGTGCCAGGACAGAGACGTGTTCTACGTTGTCCCTTCTCGTCATGCAGTTTGTGCCTCTGCTGCTTCTGCTGTTAGGAAACGCTCCTTGAAAGACGAGCGAGAGCGTCCTTCTGGGTGCATTGCACTGAGTCGAGTGCTCGCTCGGGACTTTGCACTCGGGGCCAAGGCAAGAGGGCGTGCTTGCCCGCAGAACTGAGAACACGCTGTTGGGCAGAGCTGCAACTGACCGCTGGAGTTCAGCTCTCGCCGGACGGCAGAAGGCGAAGAACGAAGCCGCTTGCGAGCGGCGCAGTGCAGCGAAGAGCTCTCCGAATTCGCCGCTAGCTCCACGGTCCTTCTCAGCTGCGAGTAGCAGCGCTCGCAGTACACAGAGCTTCGCAAGGCCCGAAGACCCGGAGGGAAGTATCGCACACGGAAATGTGCCAGGACAGAGACGTGTTCTACGTTGTCCCCTCTCGTCATGCAGTTTGTGCCTCTGCTGCTTCTGCTGTTAGGAATCGCTCCTTGAAAGACGAGCGAGAGCGTCCTTCTGGGTGCATTGCACTGAGTCGAGTGCTCGCTCGGGACTTTGCTCTCGGGGCCAAGGCAAGAGGGCGTGCTTGCCCGCAGAACTGAGAACACGCTGTTGGGCAGAGCTGCAACTGACCGCTGGAGTTCAGCTCTCGCCGGACGGCAGAAGGCGAAGAACGAAGCCGCTTGCGAGCGGCGCAGTGCAGCGAAGAGCTCTCCGAATTCGCCGCTAGCTCCACGGTCCTTCTCAGCTGCGAGTAGCAGCGCTCGCAGTACACAGAGCTTCGCAAGGCCCGAAGACCCGGAGGGAAGTATCGCACACGGAAATGTGCCAGGACAGAGACGTGTTCTACGTTGTCCCTTCTCGTCATGCAGTTTGTGCCTCTGCTGCTTCTGCTGTTAGGAATCGCTCCTTGAAAGACGAGCGAGAGCGTCCTTCTGGGTGCATTGCACTGAGTCGAGTGCTCGCTCGGGACTTTGCTCTCGGGGCCAAGGCAAGAGGGCGTGCTTGCCCGCAGAACTGAGAACACGCTGTTGGGCAGAGCTGCAACTGACCGCCGGAGTTCAGCTCTCGCCGGACGGCAGAAGGCGAAGAACGAAGACGCTTGCGAGCGGCGCAGTGCAGCGAAGAGCTCTCCGAATTCGCCGCTAGCTCCACGGTCCTTCTCAGCTGCGAGTAGCAGCGCTCGCAGTACACAGAGCTTCGCAAGGCCCGAAGACCCGTGGGGAAGTTTCGCACACGAAAATGTGCCAGGACAGAGACGTGTTCTACGTTGTCCCTTCTCGTCATGCAGTTTGTGCCTCTGCTGCTTCTGCTGTTAGGAATCGCTCCTTGAAAGACGAGCGAGAGCGTCCTTCTGGGTGCATTGCACTGAGTCGAGTGCTCGCTCGGGACTTTGCTCTCGGGGCCAAGGCAAGAGGGCGTGCTTGCCCGCAGAACTGAGAACACGCTGTTGGGCAGAGCTGCAACTGACCGCCGGAGTTCAGCTCTCGCCGGACGGCAGAAGGCGAAGAACGAAGCCGCTTGCGAGCGGCGCAGTGCAGCGAAGAGCTCTCCGAATTCGCCGCTAGCTCCACGGTCCTTCTCAGCTGCGAGTAGCAGCGCTCGCAGTACACAGAGCTTCGCAAGGCCCGAAGACCCGGAGGGAAGTATCGCACACGGAAATGTGCCAGGACAGAGACGTGTTCTACGTTGTCCCTTCTCGTCATGCAGTTTGTGCCTCTGCTGCTTCTGCTGTTAGGAATCGCTCCTTGAAAGACGAGCGAGAGCGTCCTTCTGGGTGCATTGCACTGAGTCGAGTGCTCGCTCGGGACTTTGCACTCGGGGCCAAGGCAAGAGGGCGTGCTTGCCCGCAGAACTGAGAACACGCTGTTGGGCAGAGCTGCAACTGACCGCCGGAGTTCAGCTCTCGCCGGACGGCAGAAGGCGAAGAACGAAGCCGCTTGCGAGCGGCGCAGTGCAGCGAAGAGCTCTCCGAATTCGCCGCTAGCTCCACGGTCCTTCTCAGCTGCGAGTAGCAGCGCTCGCAGTACACAGAGCTTCGCAAGGCCCGAAGACCCGGAGGGAAGTATCGCACACGGAAATGTGCCAGGACAGAGACGTGTTCTACGTTGTCCCTTCTCGTCATGCAGTTTGTGCCTCTGCTGCTTCTGCTGTAGGTAATCGCTCCTTGAAAGACGAGCGAGAGCGTCCTTCTGGGTGCATTGCACTGAGTCGAGTGCTCGCTCGGGACTTTGCACTCGGGGCCAAGGCAAGAGGGCGTGCTTGCCCGCAGAACTGAGAACACGCTGTTGGGCAGAGCTGCAACTGACCGCCGGAGTTCAGCTCTCGCCGGACGGCAGAAGGCGAAGAACGAAGCCGCTTGCGAGCGGCGCAGTGCAGCGAAGAGCTCTCCGAATTCGCCGCTAGCTCCACGGTCCTTCTCAGCTGCGAGTAGCAGCGCTCGCAGTACACAGAGCTTCGCAAGGCCCGAAGACCCGGAGGGAAGTATCGCACACGGAAATGTGCCAGGACAGAGACGTGTTCTACGTTGTCCCTTCTCGTCATGCAGTTTGTGCCTCTGCTGCTTCTGCTGTTAGGAATCGCTCCTTGAAAGACGAGCGAGAGCGTCCTTCTGGGTGCATTGCACTGAGTCGAGTGCTCGCTCGGGACTTTGCTCTCGGGGCCAAGGCAAGAGGGCGTGCATGCCCGCAGAACTGAGAACACGCTGTTGGGCAGAGCTGCAACTGACCGCTGGAGTTCAGCTCTCGCCGGACGGCAGAAGGCGAAGAACGAAGCCGCTTGCGAGCGGCGCAGTGCAGCGAAGAGCTCTCCGAATTCGCCGCTAGCTCCACGGTCCTTCTCAGCTGCGAGTAGCAGCGCTCGCAGTACACAGAGCTTCGCAAGGCCCGAAGACCCGGAGGGAAGTATCGCACACGGAAATGTGCCAGGACAGAGACGTGTTCTACGTTGTCCCTTCTCGTCATGCAGTTTGTGCCTCTGCTGCTTCTGCTGTAGGTAATCGCTCCTTGAAAGACGAGCGAGAGCGTCCTTCTGGGTGCATTGCACTGAGTCGAGTGCTCGCTCGGGACTTTGCTCTCGGGGCCAAGGCAAGAGGGCGTGCTTGCCCGCAGAACTGAGAACACGCTGTTGGGCAGAGCTGCAACTGACCGCTGGAGTTCAGCTCTCGCCGGACGGCAGAAGGCGAAGAACGAAGCCGCTTGCGAGCGGCGCAGTGCAGCGAAGAGCTCTCCGAATTCGCCGCTAGCTCCACGGTCCTTCTCAGCTGCGAGTAGCAGCGCTCGCAGTACACAGAGCTTCGCAAGGCCCGAAGACCCGGAGGGAAGTATCGCACAGGAAAATGTGCCAGGACAGAGACGTGTTCTACGTTGTCCCTTCTCGTCATGCAGTTTGTGCCTCTGCTGCTTCTGCTGTTAGGAAACGCTCCTTGAAAGACGAGCGAGAGCGTCCTTCTGGGTGCATTGCACTGAGTCGAGTGCTCGCTCGGGACTTTGCACTCGGGGCCAAGGCAAGAGGGCGTGCTTGCCCGCAGAACTGAGAACACGCTGTTGGGCAGAGCTGCAACTGACCGCCGGAGTTCAGCTCTCGCCGGACGGCAGAAGGCGAAGAACGAAGCCGCTTGCGAGCGGCGCAGTGCAGCGAAGAGCTCTCCGAATTCGCCGCTAGCTCCACGGTCCTTCTCAGCTGCGAGTAGCAGCGCTCGCAGTACACAGAGCTTCGCAAGGCCCGAAGACCCGGAGGGAAGTATCGCACACGAAAATGTGCCAGGACAGAGACGTGTTCTACGTTGTCCCTTCTCGTCATGCAGTTTGTGCCTCTGCTGCTTCTGCTGTTAGGAAACGCTCCTTGAAAGACGAGCGAGAGCGTCCTTCTGGGTGCATTGCACTGAGTCGAGTGCTCGCTCGGGACTTTGCACTCGGGGCCAAGGCAAGAGGGCGTGCTTGCCCGCAGAACTGAGAACACGCTGTTGGGCAGAGCTGCAACTGACCGCTGGAGTTCAGCTCTCGCCGGACGGCAGAAGGCGAAGAACGAAGCCGCTTGCGAGCGGCGCAGTGCAGCGAAGAGCTCTCCGAATTCGCCGCTAGCTCCACGGTCCTTCTCAGCTGCGAGTAGCAGCGCTCGCAGTACACGGGGCTTCGCAAGGCCCGAAGACCCGGAGGGAAGTATCGCACACGGAAATGTGCCAGGACAGAGACGTGTTCTACGTTGTCCCCTCTCGTCATGCAGTTTGTGCCTCTGCTGCTTCTGCTGTTAGGAATCGCTCCTTGAAAGACGAGCGAGAGCGTCCTTCTGGGTGCATTGCACTGAGTCGAGTGCTCGCTCGGGACTTTGCTCTCGGGGCCAAGGCAAGAGGGCGTGCTTGCCCGCAGAACTGAGAACACGCTGTTGGGCAGAGCTGCAACTGACCGCTGGAGTTCAGCTCTCGCCGGACGGCAGAAGGCGAAGAACGAAGCCGCTTGCGAGCGGCGCAGTGCAGCGAAGAGCTCTCCGAATTCGCCGCTAGCTCCACGGTCCTTCTCAGCTGCGAGTAGCAGCGCTCGCAGTACACAGAGCTTCGCAAGGCCCGAAGACCCGGAGGGAAGTATCGCACACGGAAATGTGCCAGGACAGAGACGTGTTCTACGTTGTCCCTTCTCGTCATGCAGTTTGTGCCTCTGCTGCTTCTGCTGTTAGGAAACGCTCCTTGAAAGACGAGCGAGAGCGTCCTTCTGGGTGCATTGCACTGAGTCGAGTGCTCGCTCGGGACTTTGCACTCGGGGCCAAGGCAAGAGGGCGTGCTTGCCCGCAGAACTGAGAACACGCTGTTGGGCAGAGCTGCAACTGACCGCCGGAGTTCAGCTCTCGCCGGACGGCAGAAGGCGAAGAACGAAGCCGCTTGCGAGCGGCGCAGTGCAGCGAAGAGCTCTCCGAATTCGCCGCTAGCTCCACGGTCCTTCTCAGCTGCGAGTAGCAGCGCTCGCAGTACACAGAGCTTCGCAAGGCCCGAAGACCCGGAGGGAAGTATCGCACACGAAAATGTGCCAGGACAGAGACGTGTTCTACGTTGTCCCTTCTCGTCATGCAGTTTGTGCCTCTGCTGCTTCTGCTGTTAGGAAACGCTCCTTGAAAGACGAGCGAGAGCGTCCTTCTGGGTGCATTGCACTGAGTCGAGTGCTCGCTCGGGACTTTGCACTCGGGGCCAAGGCAAGAGGGCGTGCTTGCCCGCAGAACTGAGAACACGCTGTTGGGCAGAGCTGCAACTGACCGCTGGAGTTCAGCTCTCGCCGGACGGCAGAAGGCGAAGAACGAAGCCGCTTGCGAGCGGCGCAGTGCAGCGAAGAGCTCTCCGAATTCGCCGCTAGCTCCACGGTCCTTCTCAGCTGCGAGTAGCAGCGCTCGCAGTACACAGAGCTTCGCAAGGCCCGAAGACCCGGAGGGAAGTATCGCACACGGAAATGTGCCAGGACAGAGACGTGTTCTACGTTGTCCCCTCTCGTCATGCAGTTTGTGCCTCTGCTGCTTCTGCTGTTAGGAATCGCTCCTTGAAAGACGAGCGAGAGCGTCCTTCTGGGTGCATTGCACTGAGTCGAGTGCTCGCTCGGGACTTTGCTCTCGGGGCCAAGGCAAGAGGGCGTGCTTGCCCGCAGAACTGAGAACACGCTGTTGGGCAGAGCTGCAACTGACCGCTGGAGTTCAGCTCTCGCCGGACGGCAGAAGGCGAAGAACGAAGCCGCTTGCGAGCGGCGCAGTGCAGCGAAGAGCTCTCCGAATTCGCCGCTAGCTCCACGGTCCTTCTCAGCTGCGAGTAGCAGCGCTCGCAGTACACAGAGCTTCGCAAGGCCCGAAGACCCGGAGGGAAGTATCGCACACGGAAATGTGCCAGGACAGAGACGTGTTCTACGTTGTCCCTTCTCGTCATGCAGTTTGTGCCTCTGCTGCTTCTGCTGTTAGGAATCGCTCCTTGAAAGACGAGCGAGAGCGTCCTTCTGGGTGCATTGCACTGAGTCGAGTGCTCGCTCGGGACTTTGCTCTCGGGGCCAAGGCAAGAGGGCGTGCTTGCCCGCAGAACTGAGAACACGCTGTTGGGCAGAGCTGCAACTGACCGCCGGAGTTCAGCTCTCGCCGGACGGCAGAAGGCGAAGAACGAAGCCGCTTGCGAGCGGCGCAGTGCAGCGAAGAGCTCTCCGAATTCGCCGCTAGCTCCACGGTCCTTCTCAGCTGCGAGTAGCAGCGCTCGCAGTACACAGAGCTTCGCAAGGCCCGAAGACCCGTGGGGAAGTTTCGCACACGAAAATGTGCCAGGACAGAGACGTGTTCTACGTTGTCCCTTCTCGTCATGCAGTTTGTGCCTCTGCTGCTTCTGCTGTTAGGAATCGCTCCTTGAAAGACGAGCGAGAGCGTCCTTCTGGGTGCATTGCACTGAGTCGAGTGCTCGCTCGGGACTTTGCTCTCGGGGCCAAGGCAAGAGGGCGTGCTTGCCCGCAGAACTGAGAACACGCTGTTGGGCAGAGCTGCAACTGACCGCCGGAGTTCAGCTCTCGCCGGACGGCAGAAGGCGAAGAACGAAGCCGCTTGCGAGCGGCGCAGTGCAGCGAAGAGCTCTCCGAATTCGCCGCTAGCTCCACGGTCCTTCTCAGCTGCGAGTAGCAGCGCTCGCAGTACACAGAGCTTCGCAAGGACCGAAGACCCGGAGGGAAGTATCGCACACGGAAATGTGCCAGGACAGAGACGTGTTCTACGTTGTCCCTTCTCGTCATGCAGTTTGTGCCTCTGCTGCTTCTGCTGTTAGGAATCGCTCCTTGAAAGACGAGCGAGAGCGTCCTTCTGGGTGCATTGCACTGAGTCGAGTGCTCGCTCGGGACTTTGCTCTCGGGGCCAAGGCAAGAGGGCGTGCATGCCCGCAGAACTGAGAACACGCTGTTGGGCAGAGCTGCAACTGACCGCTGGAGTTCAGCTCTCGCCGGACGGCAGAAGGCGAAGAACGAAGCCGCTTGCGAGCGGCGCAGTGCAGCGAAGAGCTCTCCGAATTCGCCGCTAGCTCCACGGTCCTTCTCAGCTGCGAGTAGCAGCGCTCGCAGTACACAGAGCTTCGCAAGGCCCGAAGACCCGGAGGGAAGTATCGCACACGGAAATGTGCCAGGACAGAGACGTGTTCTACGTTGTCCCTTCTCGTCATGCAGTTTGTGCCTCTGCTGCTTCTGCTGTAGGTAATCGCTCCTTGAAAGACGAGCGAGAGCGTCCTTCTGGGTGCATTGCACTGAGTCGAGTGCTCGCTCGGGACTTTGCTCTCGGGGCCAAGGCAAGAGGGCGTGCTTGCCCGCAGAACTGAGAACACGCTGTTGGGCAGAGCTGCAACTGACCGCTGGAGTTCAGCTCTCGCCGGACGGCAGAAGGCGAAGAACGAAGCCGCTTGCGAGCGGCGCAGTGCAGCGAAGAGCTCTCCGAATTCGCCGCTAGCTCCACGGTCCTTCTCAGCTGCGAGTAGCAGCGCTCGCAGTACACAGAGCTTCGCAAGGCCCGAAGACCCGGAGGGAAGTATCGCACAGGAAAATGTGCCAGGACAGAGACGTGTTCTACGTTGTCCCTTCTCGTCATGCAGTTTGTGCCTCTGCTGCTTCTGCTGTTAGGAAACGCTCCTTGAAAGACGAGCGAGAGCGTCCTTCTGGGTGCATTGCACTGAGTCGAGTGCTCGCTCGGGACTTTGCACTCGGGGCCAAGGCAAGAGGGCGTGCTTGCCCGCAGAACTGAGAACACGCTGTTGGGCAGAGCTGCAACTGACCGCCGGAGTTCAGCTCTCGCCGGACGGCAGAAGGCGAAGAACGAAGCCGCTTGCGAGCGGCGCAGTGCAGCGAAGAGCTCTCCGAATTCGCCGCTAGCTCCACGGTCCTTCTCAGCTGCGAGTAGCAGCGCTCGCAGTACACAGAGCTTCGCAAGGCCCGAAGACCCGGAGGGAAGTATCGCACACGAAAATGTGCCAGGACAGAGACGTGTTCTACGTTGTCCCTTCTCGTCATGCAGTTTGTGCCTCTGCTGCTTCTGCTGTTAGGAAACGCTCCTTGAAAGACGAGCGAGAGCGTCCTTCTGGGTGCATTGCACTGAGTCGAGTGCTCGCTCGGGACTTTGCACTCGGGGCCAAGGCAAGAGGGCGTGCTTGCCCGCAGAACTGAGAACACGCTGTTGGGCAGAGCTGCAACTGACCGCTGGAGTTCAGCTCTCGCCGGACGGCAGAAGGCGAAGAACGAAGCCGCTTGCGAGCGGCGCAGTGCAGCGAAGAGCTCTCCGAATTCGCCGCTAGCTCCACGGTCCTTCTCAGCTGCGAGTAGCAGCGCTCGCAGTACACAGAGCTTCGCAAGGCCCGAAGACCCGGAGGGAAGTATCGCACACGGAAATGTGCCAGGACAGAGACGTGTTCTACGTTGTCCCCTCTCGTCATGCAGTTTGTGCCTCTGCTGCTTCTGCTGTTAGGAATCGCTCCTTGAAAGACGAGCGAGAGCGTCCTTCTGGGTGCATTGCACTGAGTCGAGTGCTCGCTCGGGACTTTGCTCTCGGGGCCAAGGCAAGAGGGCGTGCTTGCCCGCAGAACTGAGAACACGCTGTTGGGCAGAGCTGCAACTGACCGCTGGAGTTCAGCTCTCGCCGGACGGCAGAAGGCGAAGAACGAAGCCGCTTGCGAGCGGCGCAGTGCAGCGAAGAGCTCTCCGAATTCGCCGCTAGCTCCACGGTCCTTCTCAGCTGCGAGTAGCAGCGCTCGCAGTACACAGAGCTTCGCAAGGCCCGAAGACCCGGAGGGAAGTATCGCACACGGAAATGTGCCAGGACAGAGACGTGTTCTACGTTGTCCCTTCTCGTCATGCAGTTTGTGCCTCTGCTGCTTCTGCTGTTAGGAAACGCTCCTTGAAAGACGAGCGAGAGCGTCCTTCTGGGTGCATTGCACTGAGTCGAGTGCTCGCTCGGGACTTTGCACTCGGGGCCAAGGCAAGAGGGCGTGCTTGCCCGCAGAACTGAGAACACGCTGTTGGGCAGAGCTGCAACTGACCGCCGGAGTTCAGCTCTCGCCGGACGGCAGAAGGCGAAGAACGAAGCCGCTTGCGAGCGGCGCAGTGCAGCGAAGAGCTCTCCGAATTCGCCGCTAGCTCCACGGTCCTTCTCAGCTGCGAGTAGCAGCGCTCGCAGTACACAGAGCTTCGCAAGGCCCGAAGACCCGGAGGGAAGTATCGCACACGAAAATGTGCCAGGACAGAGACGTGTTCTACGTTGTCCCTTCTCGTCATGCAGTTTGTGCCTCTGCTGCTTCTGCTGTTAGGAAACGCTCCTTGAAAGACGAGCGAGAGCGTCCTTCTGGGTGCATTGCACTGAGTCGAGTGCTCGCTCGGGACTTTGCACTCGGGGCCAAGGCAAGAGGGCGTGCTTGCCCGCAGAACTGAGAACACGCTGTTGGGCAGAGCTGCAACTGACCGCTGGAGTTCAGCTCTCGCCGGACGGCAGAAGGCGAAGAACGAAGCCGCTTGCGAGCGGCGCAGTGCAGCGAAGAGCTCTCCGAATTCGCCGCTAGCTCCACGGTCCTTCTCAGCTGCGAGTAGCAGCGCTCGCAGTACACAGAGCTTCGCAAGGCCCGAAGACCCGGAGGGAAGTATCGCACACGGAAATGTGCCAGGACAGAGACGTGTTCTACGTTGTCCCTTCTCGTCATGCAGTTTGTGCCTCTGCTGCTTCTGCTGTTAGGAATCGCTCCTTGAAAGACGAGCGAGAGCGTCCTTCTGGGTGCATTGCACTGAGTCGAGTGCTCGCTCGGGACTTTGCTCTCGGGGCCAAGGCAAGAGGGCGTGCTTGCCCGCAGAACTGAGAACACGCTGTTGGGCAGAGCTGCAACTGACCGCTGGAGTTCAGCTCTCGCCGGACGGCAGAAGGCGAAGAACGAAGCCGCTTGCGAGCGGCGCAGTGCAGCGAAGAGCTCTCCGAATTCGCCGCTAGCTCCACGGTCCTTCTCAGCTGCGAGTAGCAGCGCTCGCAGTACACAGAGCTTCGCAAGGCCCGAAGACCCGGAGGGAAGTATCGCACACGGAAATGTGCCAGGACAGAGACGTGTTCTACGTTGTCCCTTCTCGTCATGCAGTTTGTGCCTCTGCTGCTTCTGCTGTAGGTAATCTCTCCTTGAAAGACGAGCGAGAGCGTCCTTCTGGGTGCATTGCAGGTCTACCAAGCTGCGGACACCAGGTCTACCCAGGGCATGCTGCGGACACCAGGTCTACCCAGCCATGAAACGGGCAACAGGTCTACTCACGGCTTGCTGCGGACACCAGGTCTACCCAGGCATGAAACGGGCAACAGGTCTACCAAGCTGCGGACACCAGGTCTACCCAGGGCATGCTGCGGACACCAGGTCTACCCAGCCATGAAACGGGCAACAGGTCTACTCACTCAATGCTGCGGACACCAGGTCTACCCAGCCATGAAACGGGCAACAGGTCTACCAAGCTGCGGACACCAGGTCTACCCAGCCATGAAACGGGCAACAGGTCTACCAAGCTGCGGACACCAGGTCTACCCAGGGCATGCTGCGGACACCAGGTCTACCCAGCCATGAAACGGGCAACAGGTCTACCAAGCTGCGGACACCAGGTCTACCCAGGGCATGCTGCGGACACCAGGTCTACCCAGCCATGAAACGGGCAACAGGTCTACCAAGCTGCGGACACCAGGTCTACCCAGGGCATGCTGCGGACACCAGGTCTACCCACGGCTTGCTGCGGACAACAGGTCTACCCACGGCTTGCTGCGGACAACAGGTCTACCCACTCCAAGCTGCGGACACCAGGTCTAACTACTCCATTACGCGGACAACAGGTCTACCCACTCCATGCGGCGGACAGCATGTCTACCCGCTCCATGCTGCGGACACCAGGTCTGCCCACGCCGTGATGCGGACCACAGGTCTACCTTCGCCATGCTGCACGCAGCCCGGGTCGCACCGGAGCTAGGTAGACCCGGTCGCCGCGGCCGTCGCAGCGCCCTCGCCCTCGACGGCGGACCCACGCCACCGGTCCCGGAGGCGGGTAGACCTGGTCGCCGCGGCCACGGCGGCCGCCCATCCCGGAGCCCAGTAGACCTGGCCGCCGCGGGACCGGCCAAGTTTCCCGGAGTCGTGTAGACCTGGTCGTCGCGGCCACGGCCGCCGCCGCTGCGCCTTCGCTGGCGACGGCGGTCCCACGCCACCGGCCCCGGAGCCGCGTCGACCTGGCCGCCGCGGGACGGGCCACGTTTCGCGGATCCGGGTAGACGAGGCATCCTTGTACCATCTCGGAGCCGGGGAAACCCCACAGCCTCTTAACGCTCCGGAGCCCAAGTGCTCCAGCAGCCTTGCCCCGCCCGGCAGAATCGATTTCAAGACCAAGACATATTTTCGACAACATTTTATTTCATCATTTCATTTCATTTCTTTTCATTTCATTTTATTATTTTATTTTATTTCGTTTTGTTTTGTTTTGTTTTGTTTTGTTTTGATTTGATTTGATTTGTTTCATTTCCTCTTTGCCTTTTTTGAATGATTGCCTCTTCTATTTACTCGGAAAGAAAATCTTTTCCGGAAAACAAAACTCTTGCCAAATCTTATTTGTGATCCCTTTGGGCCCACAGCCGAGCTGACGGAGGGCCTGTGCCCGGTTCTCGCCCTGCTGACACACTGACCCCCCCAAACGGCGTCCTCCCTACCCCACGCCTCCTCCCCCGTCCCCCAGAGACCCTACCTACAGAGCCCCCCCCCCCCCACAAAACAGAACCTCACGGGCCGCAGCACAGCCAGGGGAAGCACGTACGTGCAGCGAAACTCGGCCCAAAGCCGCCGCGCCCTGGCACAACTCGCCCTGCCCCTTCCCGCCCCACGGAGGCGGCTGCATCGAGGCGACCGGCGCCGCCGTCGGCAAGCGGGTGGCCGCTTTCGGGCCGGTTCTTCCGCGGAAGGTCTGCAGAGCTCTTGGGGCCTCGGCGCGGGTTTGGGGGGCCGTGAGGGCTCGCTGTCGAGGCGCCCGGGGCCGGCACGAAGCCGCCTGCCCTCTCCCTGTCCCTGCCCCGTCTTCCGCAGCCACCCATTAACGCTGGGGGCGAGCCCGCCCTCCGCCATCAACCTCCCATGCAGCGCTTTCAGACTTTCCCCGCCCCTGCCCATTGTCGGCTGGGGGCGCCCTGCCCCCCGCCGTCAGCCTCCCTGGCAGCGCTTTCAGACTCTCTCGGGCCCCTGCCCATTGTCGGCTGGGGGCGCCCCGCCCCCCGCCCTCAGCCTCCCTGGCAGCGCTTTCAGACTGCCTCGGGCCCTGCCCATTGTCGGTTGGGGGCGCCCCGCCCCCCGCCCTCAGCCTCCCTGGCAGCGCTTTCAGACGGTCTCGTGCCCTGCCCATTGTCGGTTGGGGGCGACCCCGCCCTCCGCCATCAGCCTCCCTGGCAGCACTTTCAGCCTCTTCCTGCCCCCGCCCACGGTCCCACCGGGCAGTTTACACGGCGGCGGCGGGAGGCTGATGCCGAGGTCGGCAGGCGGAGAGCCTGGTGCACAAGCAGGGATGGCGGCGGGATGATTGGCGCCGTCTGTCCCTGGTCAAAGAAGCTCTCTGTTCAGCTTTCTCGGAGCCTTTTGCTTTGGTGGCGTTCCTTCCTCCTCCGCCCCGGCGCCGCTCAAGCCTGCGGCAGGGCGGCAGCGCGGCGGGCGGGCGGCCGGGGGGAGGGGGGAGGGGGGGGGGAGGGAGGGAGCGCGCGAGCGAGCGAGCGAGCGCGCTGCAGAAATGAAGCCCGGAGCAGGGCCGCGGTCCATTCGAGCACGGGGAGGGGGCGCGACAACGCTGCCTGCTCCTGTCGGGGAGCGCTTGGGGAAGTGGGGTGCCGGCACCATGACGGCGGAGCGGACAGGGGCCGCGGCTGGGGAAGAGGCCGGCGGAGCTCGCCAGTGGATGCTGGCGCACGGAGCCGGCAGGGACACCTGGGCACGGCTGGGACCGAAAGTCGCCCGCCTTCACGCCCCGCCTTTCGCCGGGGGGAAGAAGACGCGAGAGCAGGGCTGCCTGCTGGGCTGCCAGTGCCCGCGGTCATGCCGGACGTGCAGGCCGACCGCCGAAGGCGTGCTCGCCGCTGCAGAGACGACAAGGGGGCCGCGCGTCCGATGGAAGAGACGGGGCGCCATCGCGCGGCGGCCGGGCTGCAAGGCCGGCCGACGGTAACAGGACTACCACGCCGCGGGCGGCCAGAGACAAAGACCGGCCGAGGGCAACAGGTCTACCCAGCATTATGCCGGCCGGTACCAGGGCCGGCCGAGGGCAACAGTTCTACCCAGCATTAGGCCAGCCGGAAAGACGGCCGGCAGAGGGCAACAGGTCTACCCAGCATTCGGCCGTCAGGTACAAAGGCCGGCCGAGGGCAACAGGTCTACCCAGCATTCGGCTGGCCGGTAACACGGCGGGCCGAGGGCAACAGGTCTACCCAGCATTAGGCCGGCCGGTAACACTGCCGGCCGAGGGCAACAGGTCTACCCAGCATTAGGCCGCCACGTCCAAAGGCCAGCCGAGGGCAACAGGTCTACCCAGCATTAGGCCGCCACGTCCAAAGGCCGGCCGAGGGCAACAGGTCTACCCAGCATTCGGCCGCCACGTCCAAAGGCCGGCCGAGGGCAACAGGTCTACCCAGCATTAGGCCGCCACGTCCAAAGGCCGGCCGAGGGCAACAGGTCTACCCAGCATTAGGCCGCCACGTCCAAAGGCCGGCCGAGGGCAACAGGTCTACCCAGCATTAGGCCGCCACGTCCAAAGGCCGGCCGAGGGCAACAGGTCTACCCAGCATTAGGCCGCCACGTCCAAAGGCCGGCCGAGGGCAACAGGTCTACCCAGCATTAGGCCGGCCGGCAGAGGGCAACAGGTCTACCCAGCATTCGGCCGTCAGGTACAAAGGCCGGCCGAGGGCAACAGGTCTACCCAGCATTCGGCTGGCCGGTAACACGGCGGGCCGAGGGCAACAGGTCTACCCAGCATTAGGCCGGCCGG